>NW_019524955.1:31537-106214 GCF_002814215.2 Seriola lalandi dorsalis | reverse complement strand
CCCCCCCCCCCCCCCCCCCCCTTACCATTCGTCATACGAAATGGACTCATGACATTTGTAAATCTCCCATTTTGATTGCCTGTGTAATCGAAAAAAAGTGGATTTGTCAAGATGGAAATACAAAGGCTCAGGAAAATATTCAGCCGTCTTAACATGTCAGAACTTAAAATAACAAACCGAACAACCAGAATTGGGTCAAAATGCCAAACCTCATGAATGTTAGATGGCAATATGTAGGCAATGATGCACATGATGATACTGATGAATAATTTTGGAATAGCTGATAGACTGATAGCCTATCATTTCTGGATTAAGCATGATAACATGTTTTTTTAAAAAGTGACAAATATCCGCATTTTCCGTGGCACTATTTTAACACAAATCCGCTCAAGAGGCACAGGTAATAATAAGCAATTATTGAACTGTATATGGGCCTCGCAGCCGTTTGAGGGGCGACACGTTACCTTTGTGCATGCCGGTGTATCGGTCCTTGAGAACTGTCAGTTCGTGGATTTTCCCAAACTGTTCAAACAGGGGTTTCAGGTCTTTTTCTTCCAAGTTCCGCGGTATCTGCCCGATAAACAGCTTAATGGCATCTTGGTCTTTCATGTTGCCGCTCTCCGGATGAATTGAAATGGGTTCTGACCCGTTCATGGGTTTCGGAAATGTGATCTGAGGGTACTGGTGCTGATGTGGGATAAGTAGTAGTGGTTGTTGGGTCGGCGGTGCCCCCGGTCCGGTGAAAACCAGGCTGGAGTGAGCGGGCTGGGGCTGCTGTGGATGGTGCTGCCTTCTTGTTTCAGTCTGAGTGAATCTGGCCATTCTGAGCTGGGAGCAGAGTGGATAATAATGACAACACACACACACACACTGTGAGAGAGCAAGCACTCAGCTGGAAACCAGGCTGACTTTCTATCCGACACACAACACACACGCACACACAGCACAAGGCAGAGAGGGGGGGTGATAGAGGCGGAATGAAGGCACAGGAGCGATATTAGACACTCTGCAGTGCCACCCAGTGTCACTTATGAAATACTTCAACTTAGGCAAACAATAAGTTGGCAAGTGTTGACTGACATACGTGCTCTGGCCAGCGTTTAGAGCAGGACTGAGCATCTCTGTAAAATACATTCCTTTATGGACCTTTTTTCCCTCATCATACGTTGGACTTGTAATAGCAGGAAAAGTGCAGGTGTCAGCAAAAACACTATCAATGGCTCTTTCCTGTTTCAGCGTCCAAGTGAGTCATGACAGCCATCATTCATTTTGTTATTTACACCTGTGTTTTTGCTACCGTGACATGTCAAAATGAATGTCTTCCCTGAAAATGCCAACTGCAAGTAAAAGCATTTCATTTCAAATGTTACTTTTAATTTTACAATTTTACTTAGAGTGAATAAGAATTGGCAGTAAGTCCCACTACACTGTTTCAAACCCCTGGTGCTTAAATTGTGAAATAAGTAATAGTATTTAGTATAGTATCTCATGCTGTGCTGAGTCTGACTTGTGCAGTAAGTGTAAGTAAAGTAAAATATAAAAAGTGACTAAAGTGGTTGGATAAAATTAAACTGACAAGAGCAGAAATATTGTAGATAACTGAAACATTTATCTACAATAACATTGAAATGTGGTGGAGAAAAGTAGGCTATAATATCACAACGTTTAAAGTGCCAAAAAAACAAAAAAAACAACAATAATCGGCGCCTACTGTAATTATCCTTGAACACAGCATGAGATCTCAACACTACATGAATCAGTGGTCAATCAAGTTTTTTTAGTACAATATTCCCTCTTTGTGTTACAATACTTCTGATGCAGCTCAGCAGAAACATCAAAGCCTCTGAATCCTAGTACTAGGTTCTGAATCTTATATTGTAATTTTTGTACAGAATAAAGGCTGTGGTTTGTTTTCCTTATTTTTTTGTGATTGCAATAATCAGTAACTCGATTCCTTCAGTACTTTCCCTGAATTGTATTATCTCTACAGGCATGTGAGCATTGTACTAAGATAGTGTTGAAAATTATCTTTCAATAGCCACTTTTCAGTAAAATAACTGTTAAAATATAAAGTGAGGTTGGAGGCCCACTTAAATGATTACACACTGTATTTTCAGAAAATTAAATCTCAATTAATTTATGAAACAATCCTCAGAAGAGAGGAAAAGATCTTATACATCAAGACTTACTTTGTCTATATGATAGAAAAGAGGCTCATTCCACACAGTTTCTCACCTCTCCTTTAGCTATTTTTGAAAGGACAGTAATCAATACAGGGTCTTTGCTGCTCCCCCTTCTGGAATTTGACAATATATATATAAATATATATATATTACTTTTTTTTTTTTGCTCTGACCGAGACCGAGAGATTTGTTGGAAAGAGGGAACGCATTCAAAAGTTTTCAAGAATACAATAAATAATGTTTAAATGTCTTTCCTTATCTTTAAGGCCAATATTGACTACTGCTTATGGTATTGCATTTCATACACTGAAAAAACGAAAATTGCTTTGTCATTTAAGATACATATCTACAATTTTGAATTATAAAATACATGCTCATTGTGGTGAAATGTACGTCACTATTAAAAGTATAAACAGAAGCCGGCAGGTGCCTCTCCTGCATTAAATGATAGAAGGTAAAAGAAACTTGGTGATCATGTTTTACAGTAGATGCGCCTAGTCACAAGTGCCCTATTTATAAGGCAGGTGGTATTGAAATCAGCAGTTGTTCATTAGGTTGAGTCAAGGGAGCAGTAAATATTAACCACAATTAGGAGACTTACTGTAAGTAATTTTCAAATAGCAAGGAGGCTAATCCCCCAAGAGAGAGTTTATTTGTATCATTTGCCTTCTCAGTACTCAGACCCAAATCCATCATCTAAATAAAATACTGAATTGAGAACACTGACAACAACAGTTCAACAGGCAGTGCAGCCACAACCCACCCTTTAGCTAAAACACATCCGCTGGACAGATTTCTAATTGCAGCCTATTTAACAGTGGATTAAATAAAGTGATATACTGTCTGTGACAGCAGGCTCAAGGCTGCAAGGTGAATCAATACTGCTGCTGCTTCTCCTACTGTGGAGAGGCGGCACCGCGGGGGTCCCCTCCCAGAACTTCCACTTCCGTATGGCTACGTGGCTGTGCGAGAGACCCGGCCTCTGCTGCCTCTGCTGCTCTGGATTCAGCAGTAAACCTGTAAAGCGAGGAAAGGCTCACATCCAAAGGGCAATGGTTTGCAGTGAAAACAGATTGGTCAACAAAGTTCAGCGTTGAGAAGTTGTCCAGAGCAGATGGTTGTTTTCTTTGGAAGGAAAGTGGGGATAATTTCAGCTCTATTGAACTGTGCTCATAATATTTCTTTCTGCAAAGTTCAATAAGTGCAAGTGTAGAGGGAAAGACATGAGCTGGCAGGGGTACACATTGACATTACCGGTCAATAAAACAGTGGGTGGTAGCTACACAGACACAGGAATTTTTTATTGTAAACTTGTTCTTTTGAAATGTGAATGTAATTCTGTGAAGCCGTGGGTCCCAGAGTGCAGAGTAAGATACAGCTGCTGAAACTGCTGTTTGATTTCGATTTGCGCGCCCAAGTCACAGTGTTATTTTATGCCCAGTTCATCGTGTTCTAAATTTATTGATTAAAAGAGGCAGGGTACTCACCGAATGTGGCTGGCCATCTGAATGGGAGTTGGCAGGGACAGGGGTCGAAGTAGATGTGTTTGGCGGATGGCTCAGCATGTTAGCCTGCTTACATCTGCAGTGAGGAAACAAACAGTGCAGCTCATATTGAATAAGAGCACTGAGCTGTCGTGGCACTGGCTCACCCGCCTCTGAGGGGGGTTGAGAGGCTATTTTTAAGGATGTGGTCAACACAGGGGGAGGGGTATTGAGAACTTCCACTTCATGGTTCTTTATTGACCAATGCCATTAATGTTTTGCCAAGCTGAAGACAGAGACAAGAAATCAATAAAGGTCACACTATTAGTGCGAACTAAAAAGTTACATACAATTTAACTGGCTGGCGTTTATTCTGCTGCTTGTTAACCAGTCTGGACCCTGAGAGGGAGGCAGCCTGGCTCGATCTGTTCAGCTTGGGAAGTCTGGAGGGGCCCAGAGGGAGACAGAGACAGCTAAGGGAGTCATTTTGCATTCTGTGTGCACTTGGAGCCATACAGTCAAGACAGTCCGACAGACACACACACACACACACACACACACACACACACACACTTCCTAATTACTCAAATTCAACATTATCCTCCACACCCAGTACCTCACTTGCATATTGTGCAAACACACTGATGCTCATAGGCAGAAAAAGCACAAACACAGTTTAACTTGCCATATACCGTCTAGTTATGAGCTGAAGCCAATGAGGAACTTGACAAAAATAAAACGTTAAGAGAAAGCTTCTTCTCTGCTTGGGCTGGCATGGTGAAGTTCTGAAAGTGTGGTGGTGGTTTAATAAGCGGTGAGAGTTGGAGGTGTCCCCTGGTGCCTAATTCACCATTGCACTCTGGTTATGCATTGCAAAGCATGCTTGTTCGACTGTAAGGTGTTGTTCAAGAAAATTAGGGTGTGATGTGATGATGGCATATCACTCTGGAGACACTTTTATGAACCAGTGACTTAACAGGCTGATGAGATGTGATAAGAGTAAGCTGAACTGTGGCGTCAGCGTGTCACAGTTCACCTTTCTTGCACCATTTTTCCCTCCAGGCCTCCAGGTTCCTGGTCTAAAAGTAGAGTTGAACCGTTTGAGCTTTTCCAATTAAAAACAGTCCAGCATGTTGGTCCTGTTGCAGCCATTGAAAGTATAGGCTCTGTTGAATATGATTAAGAAAGTAAAATAAACTTGCACTTAAATAACTGAAACAGTGATTGTCCAGCGTTATTGCTGAGCCTAAAATATACAAGTCCAATTCCATCCCATCAGTTTGATTTTATTCTAATGAAACCTCAGATCATGAGCTGTCAAAACAGGAAAGAGCAGCACCCAGAAATGACTGCAGGTCCTATAAATTCTCTGCTCCTATCTGTGAGGTGTAAATAATCATCAAGCACACAGACTATACAAACATTTGTGCAACTCAATGTCACGCCTTTAATTCCACTAAGGAAGGAGCGTAAATGCAGTCATTAGTGGAAAGGGGGCAGAGAACTGGCTCTTGCAATTGGGCTCATTGTAACTAGCTGTGTTAATAATCGTACACTAAACTATGATTACAACTTTGCTTCGCCCACAATTCACTAACAAAATATTGTTTATGAAAATATCAGACTTGAACTGCAGCGGGGGGGATTTTAAAAAGTGTCTCTTTCTTCAGATTTTCCCGAATATAGTGTAACATTTCTGATAATCTTTTAGCATTAGATTTAAATGTTTGAATGTTTCTCAAATTAAATAAATATCCCAGCCTATTTTAAATATCATTTGAATCTGGTTGGTTTATGGCTACAGCTTCACACAAATCCAAATCCTGTTCGTGCCTTCCTCCTACTGAACAGTTTGTTCCCGGTCCACAGAGGGGCGTGAAGCAGACTATCATCTCTTGCACCAGGTCTCTTGCAGTGCGTTATATGACTTGCATGATAAGAGAAGTGCAGCGGTCATTGGAAAAGATGAAACAAAATGACATTTTGAGGATTAATTTTATCATCCAAAAACCTGCCACTAAAATAACCCTATTATCCACTGTGGTTGTTGCAGCTTTGTTGTACAAGAGAGAAATGGTCAGCCTGCAGAGCAATCTTGTTTTTTTTTTGTGACTGCTGTGATCTGAGAAGCCTCTACAAGTGCCTCAATTTCAAGATTGTCTACACTGCTGCTGTTTTAGTATTATTACAATTATCTCCAGAAAAACATCATTATATCAACAGACTGCATGGTGTTCAAACTCCTGTGCCGTCCCTTCCTGCATCCTGGGCTCAATTTTGTCAATTTTATGGAGAGAATATTTGTCTCTCTTCACAGGAAAATGGCTGGAAATATCACAGAAAACAACAATATTGAAAGAGAAGATGCAGAAGACTGAGAGGAAGTTGGTATATGAGAATGATAATGATCCAGGTTCTTACACAGGAATCCTTATTTGTTTTTAACGTTTTTTGTCGCCTCAAATTATGGCAACTGTCAGCTATGAAAATCTAAATCATGGTCATAGCCTTTGCACGTCAGAGCACACATGTCACAGGGATTTGGGGAAAGTGGTTTCCTGATGATCTTTGATTATGTGGATTACATGGCCATTCTATTGTAGGCTACATTCAACACTACAGCACATCAACATAGAAGAAAAACATCAGTGATTCTTGATCCAGTGTTGAATTTATACTTACAGTTTCTAACCACCAGATGGAAGCTTTGTTCCGCTGTGATTTTCCTCTCCAGTCATGTCAGTCATGTAAGGACATCCGAGTCTAAATAATGACTAACTTTTAATAAATTATTGCCAGTTCCCCTCAGGCTGTGTCTTAAATATCACATTTGATGTTACTAATCCATATCTGCAGAAATCAAACTGCCAACCAAACAAACAGAGTTAGAAAGTAGCTCAGGATATTTTGCCTTCTTAGTCGGCTGGTTATCTCTCTGCGTTGGCACGGTGTATGCAGATGAGGCTGTTGCACAACTGTGTTACTAAAAGCAGCTGTGGTGAGAAACTTTAATACTGAAGTCTCGTGTTATAATGGTAGCATGTAAAAGTGTTGATACTGGGGAAGTGTTGAAGTGTGATAGTGGGGGAAATGTGTCTGGCTCTGTTGAGTTTAGGGTAAACTGAGATGGGGCTGTTTCAGGATCACTGAACAGCTGCTGTTTGTAGGCTGCAAAGACACATTGGTGGCAGGTGCCCCAAACACTCCTCCCACACAGATGTCAATAACCCACATCATGTTTTCCAGCCTTTGTTATTTCTATACAATTTGTGGGTCATTCAAGAGAGTGCATTTTTGACAACTTAAATGCAGACACAAATAACACATATACATGTAATTACTGTGGTCCTGAGGTGTAAAACAAAACTTTTCAGAGTAAAGTAGATACAAATTTGAGGGTATATTTACTTAAGTATTCCGATTTCATGATGCATTGTATTAAATTAACTCAGCAGTTATATATAAAATAGTTCAAATCAACTCAAAAATAGGAAACCACGTACACATTAAAGCATCAGCATTAATGATCTAATAATAAATCATGTGCTAGAGTAACACTCTGTCCCCCTGTAAAAAATTACCCCAGAGGTCGTCTGTGCAAGTAGCTTATTAGGACCCACAATTACATTTTTTAGGCGATCTCTAGCGGCTGTAGTAATTGTGACGAGAGAAAAAGAGGAAGTTCACATTAGGAGGAGCTCGGGGAGGATGGACGGGTTGACAAAACACAGAACTCTTACACAAGAGACCGCCGTTCGTTTTCCATTTGAAACTCATGTTGCAACGTTTGCTTCTTTTATGCATGACAGTTCCACAAGCTTAAATGTGTGTTTATTATTATTACCCAAAATGCCAAAGGTCTGGTACGCTCCCATGGTGTGTATCTGCTCAGAGGGGCCCAGTGTTGCTCATTGTTTCATACAGGTTGAGAATTTAATTGTAGTGTTGGCTAGTGTGGTGTGTGACCGATGTGCATAGAGAGACTTGTGCAGTTTAGAAGGGGAGAGTGTAAACCCAGGTTATTTTCTGTAGCTAAAATTTACAGATGCCCACTAAATGCCTCAGATGCAACTTTTCAGCAGAACAAGCTACACAGAGAAGTCTCCACTGCAGCTACTGCAGCACACGCAACCTAGACAGGTGTGTGGCCAAAAATGAGTTTGAAAAGAGTGAAATAAAGGGTTAGATTGAAACTGAGTTCTTGAGTAAAAGATCAGCATTTTCCTCCAGCAAAACATGAATGTCAGGTAACCCATACATAAGATGAGGTGCAGACAGTTGAACAGTAGCACACTGATATCCCTTCATGGCTTCCCTTCAGTGACCAGGTGAAGCTATGGAACATTGGGGGAGTGAACAGGAACAAAGTGCTGGCTGAAGTTTCTCTAACTGTCCCAAATAAAAATAATGAAAATGCTTTAGGTCTTTCTGTATTTTAAATACAACCTCTCGATAGATATGTACTGTAAATAAATAACAAGAAAGTTGTGACATAATCATTTTGACAATCAGATTGTGTCGATTGTATACCTGACATAACGTTTGTCTGAGTCA
Source organism: Seriola lalandi dorsalis (assembly GCF_002814215.2). Taxonomy (NCBI): domain Eukaryota; kingdom Metazoa; phylum Chordata; class Actinopteri; order Carangiformes; family Carangidae; genus Seriola; species Seriola lalandi. The sequence goes on along the minus strand of NW_019524955.1, from coordinate 97,993 downwards.
CGAGGCACAAAAGGCACGTGCAGTGAGCCAAGTGGACGGGAACAACTATGCTGAGAGTTCTCTTCCGCTCAGGAGGGAAAGATACCATGATGGTCCAAATATACAGTAATTTGCCTAATTTCCGGAAATTAGGTTTGAAATGGGGTTATCTTATATTTGAGAACGAAACAATTACTACTATGTGTTGACATGAGATATTCTTTTTGAATGGAAACACTGCTGTCATGCTGACTATTTGAGTTTTATTTTGAAATTACTTTAAAAGAAATTAGTTTTCTTTCCTATCTTAGTCCAGTTTTCCTCTATAGTGATTGTCTGCCCCACCCTAATGTGTCTTACCTGTGTCCAATCATCCCTGCCTCCCTTGTGTATTTAAATCTGTGTCTTTCCCTCAGTCTTCCTCAGTTCTCCCCCAATAACAACAACAAAACAAGTAAGAATTGTTCATTGTGATGACAAATCCCACAATGTTACTCACTGAAAACAGAACAAGCATGAAATCTTCAACATGTCTAAAAATGTGAATCTTAAAAACAGTCATGGTCTGCTCCTAGCAGTATGTTTGAGCTGCAATATTCATATTTGAACTTCTACATATCCCAGACAACAAGCTTCTTCTGAGAAAAATTATACCCAATTATAATTATTCTTTGATCTTGGAGTGGAGGATTTTTTTCCCTGAAATAATAATAATACCTAGAAGCAAAGCCAGCAATAAAAAAAATTAACCTTAGCTCAACCTGTTAGAAATAGAATGTCCACCAAGATGTGCAATCACTTTTAATTGGCTAAAAAACAGAATGACCACAGTAAACAATGTTCAAAACCGCGGACACAACCTGACAGTGTTATTTGAGGAGAAGATAAGAAATATAATCCCATATCGTTGGCTAAACAATAAAGCCTTAATTGTGATTCATATGAATGCATCTCTTATTCCACATGATTGTCCAATTATGTCAGTTTACACTGCACTTTGGAAAAAGAGTCATGGTCTCTTGTCATGATGTATTGTGTCACCACATGTATGACATACTAAAATATTTCTCTTTTTTCCAATCTTCTTGTCTGTCTGTCCTTCGACAACCGTTCATCTGATCAACTTCAAACTTGGCAGGTATATTGCTGAGGACCCAAGACAGTTTGGTCTGCAGAAGATTTCCTTTGTGCGTCAATGGCTGTGCCCACCTGTTGTGTCAAGAAGCACTGCTCCTGTTGCCTAGTAACCTTGAGAGCATGGAGCTGGACACTGAGAAGTTAGCATTTGAGATGCAGCCAGAAATTTTGATTTTATTTTTTTGTTTTATCATTTGTTGAAGGAAATGGATGTGGGGCACTGCCAGTGCCGGTGTGTAATGTATCTCAGGAGGGGACATTTGCCTTGGGCAGTAGTGCAATATATACAATCCTCTTAAAATCCACTTAAAACAACACAAACTGACACAACAGACTGACAAAAATAGAGTAAGGATTGCTATGTAGACACAAATTAAAACATACGTGATACAAAAAAGATGCATGTCTTTTAAGATAGCATGTATTTTAATGTATTTTGCCTCGTATGTGATGCAGATACTCTGCATGTCTGTGTTTGTCAGCTTCCGCCCTGATGTGGTGTTTCTACTATTTTGTCCCATTTATAGAAGGTAGCTAAAATAACAGAAACAACTCTCTGTAGAATTTACTACAGCTCAACAGAATCACACACTCCATCCTCCAAAATTATACATGAGTAAAATTTCTTTGAAGTAACAGTAGTTTTACTACAATTCTCCAGTACTCTTTCCACACCTGGTAATCAAACAGGCGCTGCAAACAAGTGTTCAAATAAATGATTAGTCGATCTAAAAAGGAATAAAATTGTAACAATGTTGATAGCTGGAAGAACTGTCTTAGTCATTTTTAATCAAACAATGCTGCTGAGTTGCACCTCTGTAGCTGAGCGGCCTCAAGGTGAGTTTGATCATGAAGCTACTGCAAGAAAACTGCATTTTTGCCACTTTTTTTCAGGGTAAATTGTAACCACTAGAGAGCAGCCATGATTCACTGAAATGCCTGGAGTTTAATGTCAGTACTGCCTGCGTGTCCATTTCCCCTTTAATGTGTGTTGCTTGTCTTCCTCAAGTGTGTTAGTGACAGCGGTCCATGCTGCTCAGCAGGCCAAAATGGTGTGTTTCCACCATGTGATTGATTTCTTATAAAACAAATGCAAATCAGTGGTGTAGCAGTATAGCAAGGTTTTGATTGCTGTCACATTCGTGTGTTTTCCTGGTACACAGTGGGGTAATAGTCCATTGCAGAGACCGCAAAGTGAATGTGGTAAGGTAGTAATTGGTCACCACAGGAAACACCTACGTTGTAATGTTCCTGTTTGTCCTTCTTTCTCTATATTCTGTCAGTCTCCCTTGAACGAGGCCGGGCCCAGCTGGACAGCAGCGAGTGAGAACTGCTCAAAGAAATCAGAAAAGTGAGACAGAAGCTGGCGACCAGAGCCAGAGAGCACAGCCCTGCCTCCTCACAGTCTGTCCTGCACTGTCCGCTGTCTCCCAGTGACCACAAACTGCTGACCATCTTCATACTGTCTCAAAAACATACTCTCATCTCAAGCAAGCTAGAACTGCCAAAACAATGACTTGAGCTGAGAACCGTACTCGATAGCTAGCAATTAGTTCACCCATTCAAACAAGCTGAATATCATCAACCACTATCTCATGAAAACCAATATATTCCATTAAAACTAGTACACGCCTCATCACATCATCTTCTTTTATTGTTAATTTGCTTATATTCATGGTTTTCATTGAGATTCATATGGATAACGACTCACACAGTTTTGTCATTTACATGTGGTGGTCCTCCATTTTGGATTTTTTTTTTTACCTAAATTTAAAATGTTGAACTGAGTTTATCACTTTCCTAAACATTGCGATATAAGGCACATTCTGACATTTTCGTCAATTCCTCAGCAAGTTATGTATGGATCTTGATGTAAAAAAGCAGACATATACAGTATATAACTGGTGAAGATTCAGATAATAATCTAGATCTTACACATTTGTGGAAGACTTGTGTTTGGCCTTGGTGGAGGTATGCGTTGCGAAGGTATGCTAGGGTATGCTAAGGTAGTGCCATTGTAGCTCTTCATATTATCTATCACAAAGAGGCTTCTTTCACTTTCTTCTTCAGCGTCTGTTTATATTCCAGTGGTTATCTACTGCTCTACGTGCTGATAAAGTTTCTGTGCATCGTCATTTTAATAAAGACAAATTGCTGATTAGTTTGTTAGCATTCAACAGCTGCAACTCTCATGACACTTGGACAGTGCTTTTGTGGCTACGACTCACTGAATATGTTAATGAATACTAATAAAATAACTGAACCTTGGTAAGAAATGGCCATGTTTGTTCCTATTGTGTCTTACAAAACTTCCGCCCATCACAATTACCAGTCATCATATATCTGCTAATTTTGTGAAACCATAGTAAAAAAAGTTGCAAGGAATTCAGTTGATATAAAAGATATGAAACACACTTAAATGCTTAAACATGCCAAAGTTTTCTTATCTTTTGATGATTAATGACTTTAACAATTAAAAGACGGTCACTTATTATCTATGATTAATTAACTGTTGATCATATAATTGACTCATCTAGTAGCGCTGAACTTAAAGTCTTAATACAGCTGCTTCTTTTTGTTGTTCTTCTTGTTTTTCATTAGTGCATACAGCCTCCACCCAACGACTGGGTCTGTCTCTTAAATCTCAGATCAGTGTTATTCATACAGCCTTGAAGTCGACTGTATTTCACACAAGAGAGTTAATGCAAATGAGCCGTTTGTCACATAGATGCTCTGATATACTAACAATCTCTGCAGACTCAGACTGCGAGTGGTACTTTATTCGCTTGATGCACAATTAGCCGCCTCTGTGGTGTATTGTTCAAAAGAATTATCCCTCATTTATTTAACTACTCTGGCTAAAAAAGCAGCATCAAGATACACAACTGTATCAAAAAAGAGTTGATAAACAGGATATAGTGATATCCAAAAACAAAGAGATCTTCTATAGACAGTTGACAATTAAAACACAAATAAGCTCCACTGTTCATGGTTGTAAACAGAGATAAAAACACCAGTAATGACGTTGTGATACACTACCCTCCTTGTTAAACATACACCAGTGAAAAACTGTATGACTACAACAAAATGTCGTCCAGTGGTACTTCAACACAATGTTCAAGTACAGTTTTCATGTACGCACATAATCTTTTAAAAACACATTCACCAAATGTCTCCTCTGTCAGCCAAACAATTGTCAGATCATGTTCTGTATTATTTATGACAGTGTGGAGCTTTGTCTTTTTTTCAGTGGAAATTTGTGTTTACTGGGAGTTTTATTTCAAATTATGCACGGCACCTGGGAGGTCTCACAGTGCAACAGCTCTTGTCAGACCGGCACAGTACTGATTGGCATTTGGCCTTCAGCATCCGTAAATCTCTGTGTGGTTTTTTTTTTTTCAGAGGCTTTCAACTAGGAATATGTTGTCATCTGACCCTCATTTCAGATTTCTGGCATATAAAACACAGCAAGAGCATTCAAATGGGGAATTAATAGTTCCTAGTCAAATGTCATATCAACTCATCAACAACACACACTATCTGGGCACTAGTGTATCCAATTCAGTTCATTCATTATGTACATTTGGCTTCTGTTTCCCCTGCAGGGCTTTCATGGTTGCAGGAGGATGGCAACTATCCATCTCAAAAACATCCCCTCAGATTTGGAAGAAAGATGATCTGACATACAGTAAATTGATGAAAAAAATGTTGTAGTAATAGTAAACCTGCATCCCTCCAGACACCTTCAAATTAATATTTCACAGTGCTGTCAGACTGCTGACCTTATAGTTAGTCTCCCGCGGCACAGGTGAAGGTGGCTGGGCTGAGATGTACAAATACCAAGAGCATACTGTACTGCCATGCACATGCCACTTCACACCCACAAATTAGAGATTCACACAGCAAAATGTAAGTTTATTCTGTTGGATAGCTGTCTGTTATTCAACATAATAAAATGGGTGGATTTTTTTCTTGGTTTATAAAATTCCTAGAAATTACTGGATAGGGCCTCAACATACAGTTCCAAAAGTAAAAAAGTAATTAAGCTGAAAGACTTTTTACCATTCAATGTATTGTTGTATTGTTTGTGTTATTATTGTTACTTTATATCTGTGTTGGGGGAAGAGAAAATTCAATTTTACTGAGATACTATGTTACAACCTAAAATGACCTTGCAAAAAAAAAAAAAAACTGGACAAAATTTAAAGCCAATAATAGTTTGGACATTTCAAATGGCGAACAACCAACCCATAGACTGACATTACATTTGTTTTTGCTTATACTATTGAATAATTACTGCTACATTTTAAAATTACAATTTAAAAAAACGTATGCCTCTTACTGGAAAGTTATAATTGACTAAATGCCCCATCCCCCTTTGATTGATAATATCACAGACTGAGGTTATAAATATCTGGAGTGAAAACAAATAGGAGTCAGTGACAAGCACACAAACACAATGAGAGATAAGTGGGGAGAGCTAGACACACTGGTGGCACGTGAAACACATCTGTCCCTTTCTGACGATGCTGCTGATAATGAAGATAAAGTTGAGGCCATGACACACACGGCCATGTACAGTTTCTTACTGAACATAACTCTGTTTGTATTGGACACTTCTTTTCAAAGAGCTTTTTCAAAGCTGAAAATCTTGTTAAGTAATTATGCCTACAGAGCTTTTGCCCTTTGGAACCTTCCTCCATTAGATAACAATGCAATAATGATTACGTAATGCTTCTTTTATGAAAGCCCAATAGACTAGTCCTGGCAAGACACAGTAACTCTAACGCTGTGATGTGTCAGCTGACAGTTAGCTTATCATACCATGAGGAACGAGCTGTAAAGCTTGTGACTACCTGTGACTCCTTCACAGGTGGATTTTATGTCATCATTCATGTGCTTTTTGTGTATGTGCAATATGGGTGTAAAAGTGTAACAATGTCTAAGATAACCTAAGTGTGTCAGTGCAGGTACGGCCATCAGATGTTGGGTGTTGTAATTAAAGACCTTCTCCCTCATATTCACTGTCACTGCTGTCCTGCTACTGCTGCATCACAGAAACCACCTTCACCACAGCCTCCACAGGTTCGATTCCCTGATGATGTTGCATTTAATAAGTCATATACAGGACAGTTGGTTGCTATGCTCCCCCCACTTCATACAGCATATCAGTCTACTGCATTTTGTTTTGCTGCACTGCTGCAGCAGGGAGCGTTACCAACAGCAGATCTGTGCCGCCAAGTCAAATGTATTTCCATATCCAGCTACAATACATGACATCAGTAACTCTTGATAATATGATGGTTACTGGCAGTGACCTCATTCTACCTTTCTACCTGGAATTGAGATCAGAGAGGATGTGAGGGTGAGATTTTGGTGGAACGGGGAGAAGTGGTAGCTCTGGAATATTTCGTGCCTCACATTTTTACACTGAAACTTTGACTATTGCAGCAATTCTCGCAAGAATTCATTTGTTGTGGTCACACTTACGGGGGGGAGTTTCATATTCTGGTGAAATAGTTTGACATTTTGGGAAGTATGTTCAGTGACTTTGCTTTGAGAGTTAGATGAGAGGAGCTGTACCACTGTCTTACTGTACTGTACATACTGTAAATATGTAGCTAGAGCCTGCAACTGGTTAGCTTAGCCAGCTAGCCTAGCTCTGACTGAAAATTAACAAATTCTGTCTAAGAGCTGCTGGCTGATTAGCTTCATATTTACCATATTTTCATATTTTCACTGTGGTTTTTTGAAGCTTGGGTGAAAAAAATAATTAGACTCTCAAACAAATCACATAGATTATAAAGAGACGGTGCAAATTGTCTGTGTAATTATGTTTTCAACCATTGGTCTGCAGAACATTCATGTTTTTAAGCCTCCTTATCTTTAAAGGCTGATTGGTGCTTTACGAGGCCCCTGGCAGCTTTGTCTTATTCCCACTTGTTCTACAAATAAATTATTCCCTTAATAATCCAGTTTCCTCAAACTGTCATAACACACCAATATGCAAACTTTTACGCAAATTTTTAGTGATCCAGCTCTGTGGAAATGCTGAGTCTATGATATATATATCTATATAGATATAGATATATATCATATATATACAAAGTCACTAAACATACTTTCCAAAATGTCAAACTATTTCACCAGATTATGAAACTCCCCCCGTAAGTGTGACCACCATATATATATATATATCTCAACACCGCAGTCTCTCCACAAGTGTTGGTCTACTCCAACACTGATTGCAATAACCTTCTTAAATGTTTTGCGTTTGTGTTTCCTACTCCACAATCCTGAACTCCTTTCACTAAATTTCTGCAAAAAAATTAAGCCCTCATCTGGCGCCCTTGACATTCTTCCCTCATTCATCTCCATCCAATTGTTTTTAATTCAGTCGATTCCAACTGGCTCTGTCCCTAACCATTTCAAACATATTATAGTTCAGCCTTGGAAAATATACACCCTACCGTTCCTAAGAATTATAGGCCAATATCCAAGATGCCTCATGTGTCCAGACTGAAGGAAAATGTTGTTGCCAAGCAGCTGAAAGCTGTTTTAGAAACACTTGGCCTGTATGACTCCTTTCAATTAGGATTTCATTAACTGCACTCAACAGAAATGGCATTATAATGGCTGCAGATGACGGGAAATGCTCATTACTGGTGTTACTTGACCTCAGCTCTGCTTTTGATGCCATTGTTCATGGTGTTCTAAAAACTAGCTGGTGGGCTTATACAGGTCTGCCTTGGATTTGTTTTATGCTTATGTGTTCATGTGTTCATGTTTCCGATTGAGAATCATTGCTAAATTAAGACCTGTGATGACCAAGATTGAGATGAAGATGATGATTCATTCTTTTATTTCTACTCGTTTAGATTTTTGTAACGTTCTTTTTACCTGTTTGAATCAAACTTCTTTAAACTGTCTGAAAACTGTCCAAATGCAACTTATTGGCTTTTAACTACAAATAACAAGACATCACATATCACACCAATTTTACTCTCTCTGCACTCGCTTCCAATTAAATCCGCATCTATTTCAACCTTCAGAGCCTTGCATGGCCAAACGCCCCAGTGTATTGCTGACCTCCTCCTCCATCATACAGCCAGTCACACTCTTAGGTCTGCTGAACAAAAATTACTGCCTGTCCCTCAAACTGGCTATAAAACCTGAGGTGACCGTGCTTTTCAAGCTGTTGCATCCAATTTACGGAATGCTATCTTATCATTGCGATCCATAGACTCCGGTGAAATCTTTTTGAAGTAGCTGAAAACGTTTTTGTTAGCCTGTCTGAATAGCTGCTCCATTTTTATCTTATTGCTTTTTATTTTCCTATTTCCTCATCTGGGTTTGGAATTCTTGTATTTTTTTATTTGTGTAAAGCACTTTGTGACTTTGTATCTATGAAAGGTGCTATAGAAATAAACTTTACTTACTTTTTTAAAATCAGTGTTGTTGACTTGTTGTTTTCTAGAACCTGGCCATTGTATGTTTATTGTGTTCTGAATATATGCCAAAGGTCAGAGCTATCCTTGTGTCAATATGCTATCAAAAAAATAAAAGGAAAAGAAACAACAGACTTTGACCTCTCTGATGTTTTACATCTTAGTGGAGACTTCTTGTCCTCTGTCTCCAGATAGACCAATTTGTGAAGTTCCTTAGTTGTGTACCCCTGGCTACCATTTAGATTATGTCTCCTCAGAGCCAATGGGAACAAAGCAAGCTCGCTGGCTGGGTGTGTTGAGTTGGAGTTTAAACTTTGGACCCTAGAAGAAGAGCTGAGAGATACAGTAGAGACTCTTTAGGAACAAAGCTTACAAAGCTACTGCACAACACAATAAATTGGATATTTTGACTGGATCTTTGTTGTCTTTGGCGCTTCTCTGGTGTGTCACACAAACAGAGAAATTATGGAGCACTATCCAGATCAGGTAAATAACAAAATATTGTCTTTTTATTGCATTGTAGCTTGCCAATTATGGTTTATAGGGCAGTCCCAGAGAGCAAAGTTAAGGCTTTAGAGGAAATTAAAAACTTTTATCTAGATGTTAAATCTACCTAAAACTACAGACAAAGGGCTGTTTTAGAAAGGCATTACAAGGACATAATTATAAGAAGCATTATTCATAAAAGGTGTCTTATCAATGACAGATATCTACACAGATTAGGGGGAACACATTGTACAGTACAGTGTGATCAGGGAAGATTGTGGTGAATTGTTGCCAGTAAAACAGTAGTCCCCAGCTGTGGCAGACAAGTTGTGGTAAACCTTTAATGTTTTTTTGTCATTGCCTCTAAAAGCATGAAAGACATGGTCCTGTGTGTTGTCATTAAATGGCATGATCTCATCTCAGGGTTGTGATGGCATTGAGCTGCTCGACTGGCTGTTTGATCAAAACGATGGAATTCTCCGTCATGAGGAAACAGAACACCATGGCAACCATCACACCTGGCCAATCCAGGACCCAAATGTGCGTGAGACTGTAGGATCTTTAATGTCACTCATACATGATACAAATACATGTTTACTTTCTATCTGGTGTATAGTCCATCCTTGGGATACTTTGTAGATCTTTTTCTATTTGTAGAAGACTATCCCCTTTCTCGTCATGTTGTCATCTCACACAGACAGACTAATGATAGCATTTAGGTTTTGTCACCGAGCAGATGCTGCCTCCGCCTGAACAGGCAGACGATGACTTCCTCAACGCTCTCCTGAGTGGAAGTGATTCTGTGTCAGGCTCACCTCTCTGGTCCCCATCTCCCAGTGACAGTGGGATCAGTGAGGACCCTACCTCAGACCAGATGGACAGTCCACAACGCCCAGAGAGTCCCCCAGGGGACGCTCAGTACTTCAGTAAGAGGCCGCAAACAAAGGCAGCCCTGGAAGCCAACGTCTCCATTGACCTCAGTAAGTCACAAATATCCTCAAGAAAAACACTCAGATAGGAAATCATAAAAACATCTAGAGCTGCAACTAAGTTCAAATAAATGTCTAAATGTGTCTTGTTTTATCTTACCACCAACACAAAACCCAAAGATATTCAAATTACCACCATAAAAGAGTAAAAAAACAGAAAACATTCACATTTGAGAAGCAGGAAGCTGTGAAATGTTGTCATTTTCGCTTGAAAATTTGTTTAAACAATAAATCGATTATACAGTTTTTGCTAATTATTTTTTTGTAGATCAACTGAGCTCTAATGACATCATCAATAATGTTCCCAGTCGTAGTTGTGAGCAGGGAATGGTCATTGACAAAAAATGGTGAATTTGGAATTTCAGCCACACTATCATCCGGCTACAATCCTGCACATGAATCCCAGTTTCTCAGAGGATAAAGTAGGATATCATACGATATTTGAAACCATGAACATGGGTATTCAAACTATCCAAGACACTGACATTATTGCTGATGAAACATCAGAGTACACATGTTGAGGACCAAATAAGAGTAAGTAACGTCCAAGCACCAAATGTCATGTCTTAGTTTTCTAACCTAAACAATAACACTTGTTTCCAAGTGCTTTATGTGTATCCTTGTGCCTGTGTGAGCGCAGATGACTGGGACCCCGGCTTCCCAATGGGCAGGACGAGGATTACACCATATCCTTCTGATGTACATAGACCGCAGCTGTCCTCTGGCTTCCCCCTAACCGTCAAAGATCTGCTCCTGTCTGGAACACCGGAGCCAGTAAGTGTATTCTGGTCGTGGTGGCTGTTTGAGTCAGTGGGGGTGGGACACTAGCAGTATGGAGGGAGAGCAGTAGTGTCTTCTGGGTGTTGGTGTATCTTTCTTTGGCTGCCTGACTCATGCACAGAACCTGTTGTTTACCTTTTGTGTGAGCTAGTGTAGGAGTGTGCATGTGTACCATAAAAACAAGTGGGTGATTGCACTCGCTGAAATCATGGATACACCAAGGGGTGGGGCCTTTGGAAATGCAAATGATCAGCAACATGCCCAGCAGCACTCACTTTGTTTTCTTACAGTGAGAGAAGGAATAAGCAGAAATATTTAATTCAGTATTTGGTTGAACTTGATATTTTTCTTTAACTAAGTTCCTTCATATTCTTTGACATATAACTATTTTAAAGTGTTGGGAGTTTGTGGATATTTGAGATATACAAACTGAGATTTGAGATTTGAGAATTGGCTAAATGTGAAGGTCATTATCATTTAATTCCCAAAGGAAATAGTTCTAAAAGTGGAGGGCATCAAGCAAATACAGAAGATCACCATAAGCAGAATACTGTGCTTGTGCCTCTGAAACTTGAGGGTATAAAGTGGGGTGGATTTCAGCACACTCCTGGTATTGATCCCATCTTCAGAGCCCAGTTTAATAAGATGGAGGAGACAGTGGCAGAATGCAACTTAGGTTCCAACACCATAATTGGTTTAAGGTAGCCATGAAATGAGAGTGATGAAGGTGGCCTGATAGTCGGCACTCATGTAACTACTTCCTGTGAGGCTCAAGGGAGAGAGAGTGGGGTGACGGAGAGGGAGGAGGAACAGCTGCCGGGCCAGAGAGAAAATTTAATCAAGCTGCAGTGATGATGTTTTAAATATTAGTATTCATATCTCACCACCAGCCCCCACAGCCATCCCAACCATCTATTCAAGAGTTGATTCTGAATGAAGATGAGAAGAAGCTTTTAGCAAAGGAGGGGGTGACTCTACCCAGCCAACTACCTCTCACAAAGGTAAATTGCTATCAATACCTTTACAATGAAAACAATTATGAGATCCCTGAGTTTATACAATAGAGGCTCAACATGAGAATGTTCCTTTCTCTTTAAATCAGTATGAAGAAAGAATTCTGAAGAAAATACGCCGAAAGATTCGCAATAAGCAGTCTGCCCAGGAGAGCCGGAAGAAGAAGAAGGAGTATATTGACGGACTGGAGAGCAGGTAAGAATCTAATTTGTAAAAGAGTAACGAGCGAAATGACCACAGATTCAATATGCTTTCCATTACTGTTTTCCCCATTGTACCTTCAATGCAGCCCTTGGTCACTTTATCTCGGTACATTATGAAAGCAGCTTGTGGCATCCTGATGGGCCAGGCGTGCCATATAGATCCAATTCCCATGTTTGATTGTGGCCTTTCCCATATGTCATTTAACATGATACACCAGATGGTTTGATGCATAGAACCATCTGGGAACACTTTGTTGGAAAAAGACTTGCCAGTTGATTGGATGACCCATTTGTCTATCATCTATCATCATCTATCACGATCTAAATTAAACCAATCAGACTCCTTCCCATTTCTTTCACCACCAGTTCAGCCAGTAGGTAAATGAAACTCTTGCCCAAGCCAGTCGAGAGAAAAGCAAAAACATCCTTTCCATCAAGAAAAGCCTTCAGCTGCTCTTCTTTCAATGAGGAGATACTCTTCAGTTCTGATATCACTGATGCTATAGCAGTATCTTTTCTAACCTCTTCAACGTAAACCAACAGTATCTTCTGGCTGTTGTCACACCTAAGACACGCCTGTAGCTGCACATAGATCCTCCCTCATAGGACGCTGATTGGTCTGAACCACTGTGGCAAATAGCCGGAAACCTGGCAAGGTTGCAAGCTTATGTCATTAGCTGTCTGTATTATTAGCTGTTGAAGACAAAAATCCCATGAAGGGTCTTAAAAACATAGGTGTGTAGAAACTTGAGTTTCAACTTGAGTAATCCATTTTATCATAAGTTTTGTGTCAAAAATACAGTGTGTTAGCATAGTATGGCACTGTATGTACGTGTTAGCGGAGACTGTTTAGAAAGTTCTTCATACATCATTATTCATCTGAGAGTCAGCTGCTGAAAAAGTGGGAAATGAATTTAATGGTAGTGTGCTAATACATGCAAAATCAACAGTATCTTAATCCCCTTTTGAATAAGAGAGGCAGTTTTAAAACTCTCCCTAAACACGCAGCGTTTTCTTGGATTTAAACTATACGCTTAATGGGGCTTCAATGAATATTTTCACTAAATACCTTTTTTTCAGTATTGAAAAAAAGTTTTTGTCAGTGAGGGATTTCACGTTGTCCTTCTCCTCCTTTCTGCCTCCTGTGTGTTATCTCCTCCAGGATGGCAGCCTGCAACGCACACAACCATGAGCTGCAGAGAAAAGTGTCACAGCTGGAGAAATGCAACATGTGAGTGATTTCAAAATAGAACTTCTCCATTTTTATTCCTCTGTAATCTCCTGGCAATGTTTGTTCCCTCAGAAATTGCCTTCAGCATTTTGACTTGCCCTCTTGTTCCCCCAGACCCTCGTTAACCCACTCATATTTTCTTTTCCTTTCCATTTTCGATTCTGTTTACTCTTTTGTCTTTGTCTATCCTTTTCCCTCCATCCACTCCGCAGGACACTAATGGAACAGTTGCGAAGGCTGCAGGCTCTGGTCATGAATACATCTAACAAGCCAGCCCAGACTGGGACATGTGTACTGGTAAGGACATCCTCTGTGTGTGTGCCAGGCAGATAAAAAAACCCAGACCCTCCAAATGACTCACTCTCATAGCTACCCGAACAGCAACAACAGCTGGATTAGCCTTCGAGAGCAGCCTATCTAGATATGTACACAACAGACAAGACATCGCAAAGGTCACAAAAAGGCACAGTCCCCATAAAGAGAAATAGACAGGTGGAATAGAAGCCATTTATTGGCTTTGAAAACTGCAATAGAATAAAAATGCAAGACCCAAGGCAACATGAGTGGACAAGAATTATAAAAATGTAATTTTGAATCTATAAATATGAACGAGTCTCAGTTCCCAGTCACAAAATACTTTGCTCCACAGTTAGATTACTGTTTCTTCTGAACATTGCAAAGTGAAAGCATATTCACAGAGGGAAGATATGAGCCACTAGCCATACAAAAGTTCAACTGTGTCAAACACAAATTTTCAAGTACCAACTTTCTTTTTCTGTCCCTTGAATTTGATTTTTTTTTTTTTTTTTTTTAATCACATTTTTAGGTGCTGCTGCTGTCCTTCTCCCTAATCCTGTTCCCCAGCCTCAAGCCATTCTCTGACACCAAGGTCAGCCAAGGAGACTTCAGTCCAGTCAGAAGTGAGTATCCTACAGCACCAAATAGAATTGTGTGTGCCGACATACCAACTAATCCAGAACCTCTGTGTCACAGCAGAGGAGCTTGTTAGAGCTGCAGTCTCATCCACAGCTGGACCAGTTCTCACCTGCAGAGCCTCAAAGCCTGCTTTGCCTGTCTGAGGATTTGTAGCCAGAATCATTACAGCAATTTCTGATTAATTACTGTTAATTACTACTTCATTAACAAATGGATTGGCACAAACCCAAACACAAATGTCAATTTTAATTATGAGGAAAGACAAAGATTTCAGCAGTAGCATGGTCTAATTTTTTATCAAAAGCTGTTTGGCAGCCTTGAAAAATCAACCAATTCTGCACGTTTCCGGCGTGCTCAAGGCTTTGTTATGAGTTTTATTAGGAATAGTCTTAAATGTCTTTAGATTTGAATTTGATGTACTCACAAAAAAGTGCACACATACGCAATACACAGTAGTAAACCGAGCTGCATGTCCACAGAGGTGTGAACTTGCTTATCTTTTCTCAAATTCCTCACACAGTCCAGTCACGGTCCCTGCAGAACCTCCAGGCCTCCCGTGTGCTGCATGTCACTGACGCCCCGTTCTCCACTGAGGAAGAATCAGAGCCTCTGCACCGGCGTTTCCCAGCAGAGCACGGATTGGCAGATATTACGGCACTGATGGGAAAGCTGGGAGTGAACCAAGAGCGGTCCAGTTTGGAGACCATGTCTCTAAACAGCAGTGAGGAGGAAAGAATCAGCCATTTCCATGTAGACCCAATTACTGGTCACATAGCCACTGTGACCTTGGATCCTCACCGCTCTGCCAAACTGCGACCACATGCTGATGACATGTAAGCCAAATTCCCAAAATTGTCCTCCTCCTAATGGTAGAGCAGGGAACTATCTGGGGCTGCTGTTTACACAGACAGGGAAATTTGAAAGTTGTAATCATTCCTCTTTTGCCTTTAATATATATTCAGTCTGTATGCCTTTGCCTTTTTTGTGATACTGTTTTATATCAGTATATGGATTTGAATCTTCCACTGAAATTGCTTGTCAAGGTACACTGTATCCTTTGCCTTTGATAAAATGCCAATGTAAATTACTGTGTTTGTGACTGTCCAAAGCTGGGTAAATGGGGCTGTGATGATGTGTACAGTTTTGATCTCAACGTATTATTTGTAAAATGCTTAAGGATTTTGAAAGCATGTTGTCACTGTAGAAATGATTGCAACTGTTTAGATTTATTCATAGATAAAGCTGTTTCAAATAAAATATGTCAAAATGAGATTATTGGCATCAAAACACTGTGGATTCATTTTTCTCCATCAAGTTTTAGAGCTTTAAAAGTTACACAAAGTCCATGGTGGAATCTTTTCCTTGAAAGTGCTGCTTGAAAAGATGTGAGCCATCCATCTAACATTTAAGGTCTGACTTGTTCAGATCGACATTTTCTGTGGTTAGCCAGACTTAACTTCAAAGGAAACCCTGAGATTCAATTCTGTGATTGACTGATCGCCTGTAGAAACTGACTGATCTAATAAGAAAACAACCCAGCACTGTGGTTCACATTAAAACAAGTTCATTGAAAAATAGGAAGTAAGCTTTAAAGCTTTAACTGAATCTTAAAGAACAGAAAACATTTTTAAAGGATGTTTACTTTAACCTAACTTTTCTTTAACGTCTTTATGAAGCTGGCACATCAAACCAACAGCAGGCTGTCAGGCACTTCCAGGCAGCCTGTAGATAACCAAATGAGCTGTCAGCTGATAATTGGTTGAAGCTGTTGCAGTATGTTCAAGTGAAACTTTTAACATAAAGAAGTGCTGCAAAGTCAAGTGATGAACCATTCAGTCTTTCTTTGCACTAGTTCTTTGAAGTTGGCGTGTTAGGTTCCTCAGTGCTTCAACTAAAGGATTTGTCAGACTGTTGAACAGCATCCAACAGTTTCTGTTTGTTTCCAAAACTCCAATCATGCCAACTGAACAATGTAACTGGCCAGGTGTGCCGAGGTAAACAAGACTTTGAGCTTGCCGCCTGGATATCGTCTCTGTGAGGATGTACATCCGCACAGTAGTGCTTTGAGCTAAACGCTAATGTCGACATGTTAACATGAGGGGCTGGGAGCCTAGCAAAAATCCAAGGTGTAAAAAGTATATCTTAAAAAATATGGCTTAAAATGGGGTAAAAAGTCAATTTTGACCACTTCTGGCAGGCAACCACAACACAGACGCAAGCGTAATAGGTGATATGACACCGTTGACAGGCGACCAAATGAAATGATTCAAATCTGAGTTTTGGATTTTGCTAGATGAAAAAAATTGCTGGAAACACACACACACACACACACACACACACACACACACACACACACACACACACACACACATATACATATAACAGGTCTAGTCGTTTTTTGGATATTTTAATGTGGAAAAGTTACATATTATAACTGTTGATTTTTTACTGTTAATACTTTAACTTTTGTAGTTTTATAGACAGAATTAGAAACTGAGATTCTGCCAACATCAGATTAATTAGTATCAGCTGTCTGCAGAGGAGGAGACTGTGTGGCCTCTGTAAAACCACCAATTCAAAGTAAATAATACCATAATTTAAATCTCAGTGTTGAGGTAACATCGCCAGTTATGTTATATGAAAGCAATAGGTACATTTTATGTACCTTTTATAAACACATAAATGGACTGGTGATATATGAGCTGTCCATGTGTCCCCTGTCCTCTTTTATTTGACTCTGTCTTGCTTTGTCTTTAATCAGGGTGAAAGTCTCTTAACCATCAGCATCTCCAATCAGCACCTTAACCCGTTCCTTTGATAAGCCGAATCCCTGTGGAGCCGGGAGGCCTCTATACATAGATCTGCACCCCCTGGTTCGCCATAAGGGAATGTTGCGAAGACTGAGTGAGTGAATCAAAGATCGGCCTCGTCTTCTTTTTCAATCTACAAATGGGCTTTTTCTTTCAAGGTGTGAAGCTGACCCAGATAAACTTATTGTGTCACTTGTTTGGTGGAGGATTCCTGAGCAGCTCCAAACTTTCTTATTAACTAATTTGTTTTTCCAGTTTCAGAGAGATAAAAGGGAATTAAAACACCTAACCCCATACCACATACTCAAGCTTGACAGAAGTGCGAGACTGATTAAAGTTTTACATTTTACTTCTTTGGTCTTGTTTGTTGCTGTATTTTAGGCATGGCTTGACAGGCTTTTCTGATGCAGTACTAATTTGTAAAATGTGCTCAGCTGATAGGAGCTTTTTTGGATAAAAATTACATTTTAAAAGTAGAAATTTTTCATATGTACACTGGTTGTCTGTCAAAATCGGTACCACACAATGATCTGAAAATAATCAAATCAAGCAATATATGGGATGTATGAAATGTCATTATGCCTGCAGGATAAGACGCTATTGTAAAATGTAGCTTATACTTGCTTTCGATTGAGCCCATTTTGTTAATGAATTAAATTAACCTTTGTAATCACATTACTGTTGAGCTGGTATTAACTGCTCCCAATTTTCAGCAGCCTCTTAATGCCACTTATTTCCATCTTTACCATACACTGTAAGCTGTCCAAATACCAGCTGTGGGCAACCTCTCCGACTCTCGACCCAAAGTGCACATCAGCACAGGAAATTATCAGGGACATTGCCCTGGAATAGATTAACTGCCTGATAATGAAGGTCTCAATGAATCACATTTACTGGTTACACTCTTCATGGATTCTTAGACAGTGTTCCTCTAATACACATGATTTATACATGTGGTTAGCATAAACAGTTTATAGTAAGGGCGTCTTACTCAACATGAATTTGTGAATCAGAACAAATCCATGAATGAGTGTATAGAATATGCAGACATCAGACATTGTTGCAGCTCAACCCGAATAAGGAACTGACTCATATTCTGGGTGCCATTAGTTCGTGGTCATGACTGAATATCTTTCCCCATAATGATTGGGCATTAATTAAATGTGCAAACTATAAAATTTAAATAAAGTATGAATAAAATGGTGGGATCTAACAGTGAATGAGTGCAGTTTCCAAGGCACAGACATGGATCAGCCAATGGAGCCTTAAAGTGTAAGTTTATATTAGGCTACATAAATCTTTGAGGTCATTGTCAACAGTCATGGAAATTTGCTTTTTTCTTCTCCCAAATCTATAATATGATAATGCAGTACAAATCAAAACAGCAATGCATGAATAAAATAGTAAAATACAAGTGAAATAAATACTGTATGACAAAATATACAACACTGCAATCTTTTATTCTATCTATACACAGTGCAAGTGTTTGCCTGAAGAATTCCACTTTATTGTCACATAAACTATGATCCTTGCAGATTTGTTGCATAGCTGTTGTCTACAGCTTAATCAGGGTAAAGGGCAAACTACTCCAAACAGACTATTTGTGGGCTCATCTAAATCCATATGGCTCAAGTGAAATCATTTAAATCAAAACCACTACACATTAGTTCATTGTTTTGTGCCCATTTAAATAAATCAATAGGATAGGATTCTTGAAATGTCATTTATTCATTTATGCAGTTAATTCATGCAAATTAATGGGTTGACAACTCTAAAATTAATTTATATAGCCTTATTTTACAAAGGCCTTATTTTTGAAAAGGGAATAAAGGGCACTGCATACAGAGTTCATCAGACTTTTACCCACAGATAAGAAAAATAGTGAGAGGCTGTGCTGTGAAGAGCAAAATATAAAGTTTTGATTTGTTTGTCCATTAAAATAACTGTGATGCAATTTTCTAAGCCGTGTAAACAAACTGGCCTTGGCCAGAGTGGCTTTCAGTTTTAACTTGACAGAATGAAGCAGTACTTTCAGTACAGACACTTGGATGAACCAAATACAAGTGATCACCAAATTACATAAAATCACAACTGTCCCAACAGCTATTGTTGTCTTTACAGTCTCCACAGAGTTGGTGCAGCTGTTTTGTTTTGGGGTTTTTTTCCCATATTTGGTCAGTGCAAATAAAGTTACCCCTGACAGCACATTTTTACTAAAGGCGCTGGTTGTAGCCTGAAAAAAAACAACAGTTAGTTGCTGTAAAAGCTCATACTGGAGAAATGTAAATAGATTGTGAAGGCAGGTCTGAAAATGACTCGAAGTCACTACAATTACATCAGCCTCTGATCACTATGTCAGAACTGTGGCCAAGGCGAGTACTGTAAAATGTTAACAGAGCAGACACCTCACTGTGAGTAGGAAGCATTTTAAATCAGCTTTGGATACAGTATCCTTATTAAGATTTTTGGAATTTAAGAGGTAATGTGTTATCAGTAACCTCAAGCTAATCTAACACAGACACAATATCTATAAGCTCTTCTCCTGTTAAGAAGAGTAACACACGTTTTTGACCTGTTGGCACAATAAATAAACGAGACTCTTGCATAAAGCTTTGTTCTTAGAAGGCTGTTTTGCATCAACATATCCAAAGTATATGAAGTCTATCTGCAACTTATAACAATTTGCTTTTAAAGTTGCCCAATGCTTCATAAGATTTGGATAGTAAAGTAAGAGTTAATGAAATGCAAAAACTTATTAATTCAGTTTTTGGATCTTCTGGTTCTTCATTTAAGTAAGGTACATTTTCATTTATCATAATGCCAATTTTCTGTGAGATTATAAGATATTTTGTTGCCCACTTTGAGATGATCTGTTGAGCAGAATACACATATAGAGGAATTTAGGTTTCCAGTGACCAAATGAATAATTCCAAACAAAACCAACTACACCTCAGTCCAGTCAGCACAGATGCAGCATGATAAAGGTGCATTTGGTTGGAGGTGTGGGATGTGGTGGTGAGGGTGAGTCAACACACACCTACACACAAACACACACACGGTGCAAACAAATGAAGGTTTGCTTAACCTGGCACTGTGTCACCCCAGAGCTGGTGGCTTCTCTTACAGATAAAAGTCATCCTCACAAAGATCCGCAAACAATATTTTTTTTTACCTCTGTCTTTACAAATGCTACAGGTACAAATATCAGTGCAATCTCCATAGAGATGTGGCAGCAGAAATATATCAAGGAACTCAAAAGCAAGACTTAAAGTTAGGCCTGGTGCTTAATGCAAACTTATTCTGTGGACAATTGTGGACAGAATGCATTTAAATTGTCCTAAAAGCACTCTGAATTGATGTGGCGGTGTCTGGTCATAGATGAATGTTTGTCAGCATAATTGCATCCCCAGAATTAAGCCTACACCAAATATTAGCCTAACAGATGACAATCTGAAATTGCATTTAAAATAATCATTCACAAGGTGATCCTGACTGTGTGCCTGAGGCCAACTCTGTGAACTGGCAGCCATATGCTCCAACATGAGATTTTTATGCCATCAGAAATCAGCTAGCATTATCTCTGGCCCCCGTGGGACAAGATATAATTTACTCCCTCAACAGTCAGAACCTAAGGCACACTGACATTAAAACCATCTAATCATGCTCTAATTTCTTTAATGATCCTGTCACACGGGATGAAAGAACAGTCAGTCTATTGTGTCAGGTGGAAAGGGGTCACTGCAGCATCATCAGTAAAGAAACAAAAAAGTTGTGTCATTGAGTCACAGCCTTTCTGAGCGTTTGCTCACTCACTACATTCAGACTTATACGATCAATCAGGGCAGGTCCAACACCCCCCATCCTGACTCACCTCACATTCACTACAGAATACTTCTGATGATTTGTTGGTGGCAGCATTGGCCCCATGCATTTCAGCAATAACAATGACAACTATTTTTTTCTGGTCTAGCACACACTTTACTTCTGATTACTCACAGGTCAGAAAGTCAACGCATGCTAACGTTTGTAACTTTGTAACATTGTTTATTTAGAAATAAATGTTGCTATTTTTATTACTCTACTTATATTTATATTCTGAATGTTTAAGTCAGCACAGTGTACTTCATCAGAAGAGCTTGGAAGTCCCCTCCCCCGCACCATTCCATCATCATAACTGGGTGGGGTGTTGCGTGTAACACTTTCTTTAGCTTTCCAAATCTGACATTCACACCCACTTCATGCTATGATCGGACAGCTATGTGGAGATGAAAAAGAAAGCAGGGTTTGAACTTTTCTCTCTGGCTCTATTTTCATTCATTACACAGCAATTTCATGTTGACAGCAGAGTGCAACACTGTGAATGTCTTCCAACAGAATCTGTTGGAATGTGTGCACAGTTAACAACATCACATCTCCCCCTCTCTAAGACAGCAGGCTTTTCACCCTGCCTTCAACACCTCGTACAAAATAGCTTTTTTAACTTGCTAGCTTTTCTAGCAAAACCTAAACCTTACCCTGGTCCACGAATTTCATTTTAGTTTAATTTGGCTGTTGCACCCCTCTGTCCCTCCACTTCCAAGATACAGGGTTGACAGACTTGACATGGGGCCTTTGAAGAAAACTGCTGAACCCAGGTCTTTGCTAGCAGGGTAGTCCACCATGCAGAGTGCCCTTTGTCCCTGTTATACACATAGCATTTAAGCACATAGACAGCGTGCCATTGAATGCCCACAGGAAGTGAACAAACTGAGTGACAAAAGTCTTTTTTGCCATTTTCCAGTTGTCACTGTTGACATGTCAAGCTGCTTTCTCATTAGTAATGCATTATGTAAATAGGCAATCTGTGACTCTCTAAGCAGTTTAAGTGCCTTTGTGCCAATTATCTTTTCCTCCTCTCCTCCACTCTTCAACCCCCAAATAAACTTTGTGACATTCCACAACATCACTGTTTTATGGCAAATCACTGCAAAACTGTCGAATTTTACTCTCCTCTGCACATTTCACTTGAGAATTTATCACATTTGTGGTCAACCCCATTTCACCTGGTATCCCAAAATGCTCAGAAAGGCAACTTCATCTCACATCACATCCCTCGTCATATGAGCACAGTTGGTTCCACGCTGACTTTGTGGGTGCCAGCTGTGGGTAAACAGCTATACACAGAATACACACAGCACCTCGGGGAGTATGGAGTCCATTCCTATTTCACTGTGAAGAATGTGCAGGCGTAATTTAGCAATCCTCTAGTCTAGTCTGATAGAGTGCTCTGCCTGTGGTAATAGAGCTGGGGTTACAGTGCGAAACCTACACACACAAAGTAAAGGACAAAAACAAACCATAATATGTTTACTGATATGTTAAGCATGCTACTTTTCATCAGCTCCAGCCATTAGTGATGGCTTTATCCACATTTGCAGGTGCACAAGAACTCTGACTGGATGAAAAGTGGTTTAGTATGCAACCTGTGAAATGTCAGGTGCTTAGTGATCAGTGTTTGCAGACTAATTCTACATCGCAGATTTAAAATGCTTAGAACATTAAACCCAGCATACTGTCAGTCCTTGCGCATTTGGAGGTTTAGGGATTGTTAGAATGACAACAACTGGGTCACAACAGATTAAAACGGCACAGATTAATTTTTTTCATCCAGTCATGTCTTTTTAATTTGCTCAAAAACTTACAGGGAGGTATTACCAACAGACAAGGGAAGTAGTAATAAGTTATATTTGTTTTAGGGTTGGTTTATAGTCTGTGGACAACTGCATTTTGTTTACATCCGTTTCTACCATTTTTCTGAGGTTTACATGGGCATTACTGTTGGAAAACATAGCAGCAGCTACAACAGGTGGCACAGCACATTTCCCCACTAGCTGCCAGCTGGCAGCCAACTAGCACCGAAGGAAAGTGACTTTCGATGACACAACTGTGGGCTTTTTGCAGCACATCACAACAAAGAGCAAGCATATTATTACAATTTGGATGGACAGAGTAGTAGTTATTTTAACAACAACCATCATGCAAAGTGAATAAATTCAGAGCCAGAAAACATTTTATAATAAGTCTGTTTTGGGATTTTATAAGAATTCAGTTAAATGTTCTGTTTGTAATTAACTCCCTTATGATTTTATTCCTACTGTATTTACATTTGCTGATTAGTGCTGAGAGTTCCTTCAAAACTCCATCCACTCGCCTGAATGCATATAGCGACTTGATTATTTGGGGAAAATACAAATCCTCTGTTATGATCTAGTTTTTAATATTTATAACCTGATGGAATTTTACGAGAGAAATATGATGCTCAACTCTTTTGTGTGTGTGTATGTGTGTGTGTGTGTGTGTGTGTGTGTGTGTGTGTTTGTGTGTGTGTGTGTGTGTGTGTGGTGTCCATCAGGTAGATGAACCTATTTGCTATATGTTTAGAATCATTTGCAAAATTACAAAATGTATACACATACACAATACAATGTATACATGAACATTATTTCTGTCCTGACCTGGTTTCCTTTATCTTAATAAAGTTAAAGCAGCCAGGGGATTTGTGAAAAGGACATACACTTTTTAGGGACTGTGTGAAACAGCTTTATGCTATAGACATTAACTGTACAGTCCGAGCGCAGCATGCTCATCACTCTTTGCAAAAAGCCTCCAGTAAAGTTCGTGTTTTCATGTTATATCCTTGAGCCTTCATCTACACCTGCTCATCAGATGTGTGACAACATCAAATACTGGACTGAGGTAAATGTACAGTCGGAGTTCAGCACAGGCGTCTTCTCCACACTTGTGAATATTTTACGCGCACCATTGTCTCCGCGTCTCCGAAAGCTCCTTTTAAAAACCGGCACAGCACAAACATGATTATGTAGACGGTGCGGGTGTCCTGTCAAAATACATTAAGCTTCGCCCCTGACGGACACGCAGGGAGACTTTGATGTGGCTGCGGACATCAGAGCGTGCGCTCGCTCATTCTGCCGGTGAGGAGAAGAGCGTCACCGCGCGACTGAGCTGCGCGCGCTCACGTGGAACCTATAAGCGGACGTGGCGCGCAGAGCTTGTGAGTAGTCTTGAGGAGAGGAGGAGAGGATAATCGTGGGAGAAGACAGCATCTGTACCGCTGTGGCAGGAATACTCAAAATGACATTATCACAAAGTCTTTTCTCTCTTTTTTGTAACACATAGCTGTCCAACTTTGTTATATGTGAGCAAGAGAGTCCAGCCATGCAGCTGAATCAGACTGGAGTTCAAACACTGGCTCCAGAGCCATGTGAGCAGCAAATACTACAGGAGGACAACCCTGGAAACTGTAGCGGAGGTCCCACTAGCAACCTGTCGCTGCACTGCTGGCTGCAGCTCCTCACAAAGGAATCTATCATGGAATTTCAAGGAGACAGCTCCAGTCTAGTGGTGCGTGTGATGATAGCATGTGTCTACTCTATAGTTTGTGCGCTCGGGCTGGTGGGAAACTCACTGGCTCTGTACCTGCTGCACTCACGTTACAGGCAGAAGCAATCATCCATCAACTGCTTTGTGATGGGTCTGGCTATCACAGACCTCCAGTTTGTTCTGACTTTACCTTTCTGGGCAGTGGACACAGCCCTGGACTTCCGCTGGCCATTTGGCCGTGTGATGTGCAAAATCATCAGTTCCGTTACCACAATGAACATGTACGCCAGTGTATTCTTCCTCACAGCTATGAGTGTGGCACGCTATTACTCCATCTCCTCTGCATTGAAGATGCACAGCAGGCGGGCAGCAGCCACCAGGGCAAAGTGGACAAGCCTGGGCATCTGGGCTGTCTCTCTGCTGGCCACTTTGCCTCATGCCATCTACTCCACTAGTGCCCAGGTGTCAGATGAGGAGCTATGCCTGGTGCGCTTTCCAGACTCAGGTAGTTTGGATCCACAGCTTCTTTTGGGTCTATACCAGCTGCAAAAGGTTCTGCTGGGTTTCCTTATTCCTCTGATCATAATCACTGTCTGCTATCTGCTGCTACTGCGCTTGATCCTCACCAGACGCATAGCAGGTGCAGCAGGGCCAGAGATTGAGCAGGGCCGGCAAAATCGTCGTTCCAAAGTCACCAAATCCATTGTCATCGTCGTTCTGTCCTTCTTTCTGTGCTGGCTTCCCAATCAGGCGCTGACTCTGTGGGGAGTGCTCATAAAGTTTGACCTTGTGCCCTTCAGCAAGGCTTTCTACAATGTGCAGGCCTATGCCTTCCCCCTGACTGTGTGTTTGGCACACACCAACAGCTGCCTCAACCCTGTGCTCTACTGCCTGGTTCGCAGGGAGTTTCGGGCAGGTCTCAAGGAACTTCTCCTCCACGCCACTCCATCCTTCAGGAGCCTGACTCACCTGCTGCATCGCAAGGCCAAAGTGGCTGAGGCGCCTCCTGTTCTGGTGCTGGTCCAAATGGATGTCTGACTTGCTTATAGTGACACAATAGCTGATGCAGTGAGTGACTGACACACAAAAGTGAAAGCTGCATATAACGCTATTGATCTGCTGTGTATCACGACAATGCATTCATCTCAAGCCTGAACACAGAGAATCAAAAATATCTTTGGCTTCTGAAAACAATATAATCATGATGGACTACCCAGTGGGATGCGCCTTTCACTTTCAATGCGTGCTCCACCATTCGCTCTGCTGTAAATGTTTTTACTTGTTATGCAGCGACTGTTGCTGTTCGTCTCTCTGTTTCTCTCTCTGCCTCTGACAGGCAAGTACTGCTCTCTGGTAAACTGTCATGAATATGTATAGATGTCAGTCATAAATGAGATTTAAATAGTTGCAGCTCTCAGACACGCTTGACATGAACTCAGTTAAATCTAATTGTAAACCTCAATTAACATTTGCCACACCATCGACATCACTCACAGAGGCTGAAAACTACGCTATCAACAGTGCGTGAGCATCTCAGTGAAAAAACTCTCTGACTGTGAACTGCTGAGGGATTTACTTTGGTACAACAAGTGTATATTACAACCCAGATGAGAGAGAAACATGAATAGGAAATGAGTAATGGGTAAGTTTTCCAGTGTGCTGGCCAGTCGTTGTGTTTGTGTTTGTTCTATGGTGCAATTGTGTACATTGCTCGATATAGTAAAAGCTAAATATTTTTTTTTAAAAAGTAACCCTTAACAAATCATTTAAAATGTGGGTAAACAGTGTACAGAATATAGATTTGCTAAATCTGAAAGACAATAAAAGAGCAAAGTGAGTGAAAAGCCTATTGCTGCATATTTGTAAAAAAAAAAAAACGAGAGAGAGAAAGAGAATTCAACTACTGTTCAACGTCTGTGCAATTTATTTTTCTAGGAGAAAGAATTGCGTAATAGTTGATTGGTCAAAAGGTTCATGACTCAAATTGTGACAAAACAAAAGGCTACAAAATCAGTAGAAGGTACAAGAACTTAAACCAATATCCTATCCCTTTTTTAAGGTAAGACGATGACCCACTCAGACACAGACACACACTGGGCGCACATCATGTACGTGGTGTGTCTGAATGAACAACATAATTAATCATTTAGAACTTGCATTAAATTTGCAGATTTGTGTGTCTTTGCAGCATATTGAAACCAGGCCATTCATTCATAAGAATTAAGCATCTCTCAACAGGACAGTCCACTGATGCCAGCACCAGCTGTTCCTTCTCTGTTATATTACACAGGTTACATGTGTTGCAAAAGCACATAACCAAGTGAAACTGATGTGATACTGTGATCTGCTGTGAATATACTGCCTCTCTGTATTCTAACATGACTGTGGCCATAATCATGATATTTTATGGAGGACATTTGTTGATTTGGTATTATATTGTGTGAACTTATGATGTGTAAAAATGGAGTAAAAATTCAATTAAAAACCCTTACCTTGAACTATTTGAAATAACTGAGCAAGGCCAAGTTAGAATAAAGAGCACATACATGGGAAGATGAATTAGGCAGCTGAGACTGAATGAAATGGCACTAACGTTGTTGTAAAACAATCCCATACTGAGAGAAGGACATCTGACAATAGATAAGCAACTGCTCCACAAAAGCCCCTAAGTCACAGTCACCACTGGTTTGAAGTAATTTAATTTAGTTTAAATTAATTGCCAATTTGCCTTGGAATCTGCCCCACTTATGAAATTATAAGAGCATTAAAGGTCCTGTATTATGAACTAATCCTGACACATATGGTGGCTCTGTGTCAAAACCTACAGTAAGACATTTAGATCATCATTTAGATATATATATATTGTTTTTAGATGTTGCATATTCATAAATAATTTTGTGTTCAAAATGCCATAAACTGACCGCTAACCTGAAGTCAGGTGATATTCCAGTTAAAATGTGGCTATTGCTTGGTTTGCTTGCTTCTAGGCAAAATATAATTTATCTGCCATGGGTAGTCTGCTAAGGTCACTCTACTTGAAGGCAACCTGGTACATACACAATGCACAAAGAGTGGGAAGAGGGGGGTCAACAGGAGCCCACAGCTCATTTTTACCCCAGGGCCCCTAGTGGGTTAATCCAGCCATTCTGGGAACAGAATTATTTTCAGAAAATAGCAGAATTAGAGACTTGTGTAACCTTATGTTACTCTGAATCTCTGGGACATTAATTAATGCAAATATTCTGAAATAACTGCAATTTTTTTCTTTAACGATGTTGCACCTTGCTTGCTGTATAAAGAGCACTGCCGGTTTGTTTCATTTCAGTCTCTTGTAGAGTCAGACTAGTTTCTCTGGCCTGACATGAGCAGATTTTTTTAGATGAGCATGCCTGACAACATCGGTGATTCTCCATTATAATTCACTGGTTTTAAACGATGGGTTTATTTTTATACACTTGGTCCATTGCTTTCACTCTCAGGTGTGGAGGATCACTTTTGTAATTACCCATACCTGCATGACAGAGATTTGTGGCCTCAGTGCATGCATCCTGTAAACTCCACTGTGCACACCACAGAAAACAGTCCAGGGTTAGCCTTGTTCCAATAACAACTGGTAGGTCTCCTTGTTTACAGCCAAATGGCCAGCCATGAAAACATGGCATGAAAAACTCATATAATGATAATAGCAAGTGTCATGTTTGTGTAAAGCCTAAAAGGTCTACTGTCCCCTGACAGCAGCCTGAGGCAGAAAGGCAGATAGAATGACCAAGAGAATAGATTTAAATTGTTCTAAATATCATGAACTATAACAATAAAATTCAACACCTGAGAGGAAATGGAGCAATGACTTCTAAACACTCTAGCAATAAAGGGATATACCTGTAGGGCAGGACATGGAGGACTGGCTGACTCATGAGGAAGTCAAGACAGCAAAAAGACTTTGAGCTCATATTTTATTATAGCACTGTCAGGTTTTATCTCTTATATTACACTATGCTTTGGCTGCAATTCAAAGAACTAGGTAATTGTCTTGCACACTCTCAGAATGAAGTCACGTCTGAGTTCATAAGATAACACAGCTAAAGGGCCCATAAAAGTGTCAAAGCATCTTTTTTCCTCCTTTCTGTCTCTTTTTCTTTATTTTTTTATGAGAAAAAATACCACATCCAACATACAGAAATCCACTGCTACAACAGGAGTACATGGAGTTTTAACAGTGAGCTAATAGACTTATCAATATACACTAACCTACCATTCATGTCAGGCTGTTTGATCAATACTCATCTAAGTTCCCCCTGGGACAGGAAGTGGTAATGGAAGGTTGAACAACACCCTTGGTGCTGACCTTTCTTTAGCACCTAATGATATCCTAATGACAGTCGCATCTCTAGAATATCTAATTGTCCCTCATTAGTGGTACATGTGCGCAGACTCAACAGAGGCCGAGTTGACTTTTTCAACCACGGATGGGATTATTTAGATGCGGGTCAAACACATAGAGTGTTAATGCAACGTAGTTTTAATCAAAAGCTCCTGAGGTGAAGGAGACCCCATACTGCTAAACTGATTATCTATACATGTAAGGCAACAAACTGGGCAGCTCATGAAAGATCTGAGAGGTGGGGGTATCACATAGGAGATGCTGGCTCCTCATTAGTTAAAGGGGAACTATTATGCTTTTCCTTATTTTCTGTCTTATAGATATAATGTTACCATGTAGGATGTCCATATTAAATGTGGCCAAGTTTAATTTTCAAATAATGAGATAAAGATATGTAAAAGTAAACCCTGTGATATAAAAGCTCAGTCTTCAGGCTGCTCTTAACATTAGGCTCCAACTTTCGTGAGGAGATGACGTTCGTTCTCTATTCTCTGTCATATTACAGGCATTTAATGTACTCCATCAACAGGCAATATGTATATACGGATGTGGCTTAAAGAATAAATCCATCATTATGTCACACAATAAGCAGGTAATGGGTGTAATATTTGCTGATCAGAGACATCCTGCAGTAATCTTTTTCGCTGCGGAGGTTTGTGCTGCCCCGTTATGTTCCTGATGAGATTCAGGCTCAACATGATTTGAGAGTTTGTCATTTCCAATCAATTATGTTATTTTACTTAGTAGTTTCACAGTTTGCCTTCAGAACCTCCAAACAAGGATGAGAGGATGAAGCCTTGCTCATGAGCACTGGAAGCTGCCCCTCAGCCAATCAAAAGAACGTGGGCTTTACCATTTTGGGACCCGGAGCTAATATTGCCTGTTTCAGTCAGAGGCTCAATTTAGGGTTTACATAACAGGCAGAATGAGATAAAAAATGATTTATTTTTTGAACTGCCAATCATGCAAAGCTACTCTAGTGGAGTGCCAGAATAAAAAACAGCAAACAGCTGCAAATGAGCATAATAGGTCCCGTTTAACAATTGAAAAATAGAGCACAAGGCGGTTGTTGTTGAAAATGCCTTAAAATAAATGAGACCACAACCGCAATTAATCAATGTCACTGTGTGCACAAACACACTTTTACTATACACTCCCCTTACTTCTCCTTGTTATTTTAATCCTCTGTTTTTTCTTTGTGCCGCCTTGTCTCTCAATTATTATAATAAACTTCCCTTATCTACCAATTTAAAATTATTGCCCTCTTGCAATGTAATCCTCTTCAGTGGCATTTATCTCAAGAGCATTTTTAAGTGGGAATCTTATTCATGATAAATAAAAAAACACTTATCTCGTTTTCGCAAACTCACAAAGCCACAATTCACTTGTCATAACTAATTAAACACTCAAAGCGGCATGTTTCTCTCTGTGGGAGTTCATTTTATTTTATTATACTTCATTTCCACTCATTCCCTGATAGATTGTCTATTGTGTTTTTCCATGTTGCAGCTTTTCCGCCTGTCTTTCCTGTTATACCCGTTTTTGACTACCTGCCCGACTGCAGTCGCCGAAAGTAAGGGGAACCACCATTGGAGGTTACCTCAGAGTGACATCATTAGATCTAAGGCAACCTCTGCCTGTACTGCAGCCACTCTGGTCACTTCCTCAGGACCTGTCCAGTAAAAGCCAGCTGGTGAGCCATCCTCTTCAGCACAGCTCCTCTTTCCTGACCAGGTGCGTGCGGCGGTGGTGTTCCTCGACTCCAGGTTGGACACTGAGATCATGGAAAAGGGACTGCCGTGGTTGAATGGAAAGCTCCTTTGCCATGTCACCCATCACATGGTACATGAGCATGATGGGTAACCACCATGATATCAATAACTTTCATGTCATTGATTCTCAGCTATTATTACTCATTCTCGGGGACCCCTGGTTATGCCAATATTAACCCCCCATGTTGAGTGGACCTCTGCAGCCTGCTGGGGTGGAGTTTTCGATCACAGCCATGCTGTAGGGCTCAATCAATCGCATTTGCAATAATATCGCAAGTGAGAGTAGAGCAGTCAGCTAAAAGAGGGAGCAACAACGTGGCACGCTACACTCTGATCTGTTGTACAATGGCCACAGGCTCAACAGAACCTGGCACTGCCGAAACTTTTGTGTACAAAGAGGAGCAGTACGTCAGCTTTAAAAAAGAAGATACTGCACAGCGTCAGGTAATGTGCAGAACCTGTATTGCTACCGTTGCTACCTCACTGGGAAACACTACTAACCTCTATCAGCACAACAAAGCCATGTACAATAGTTGCATGGCTAAAATGCCTATCAGCACAGTGACCAAGCCTGGGTTTGATAAATACACTGGATAAGCGGTACAGCATGTCCTCCCACACATATTTTAGCCAGGTTGCCATACCGGACCCATATAAAAAATGCAAGCTAAGAGTCACAGCAGAGTTTTTCGCTACTACAACTGACATATGGTCAAACTGTACAGCGGAGCCCTATCAGAGTCTTACGGTGCATTTCATTAATGAAGACTATGATCTCAAAGCTTGCTGCCTTCAAACTGCCTACTTCCCAGATGACCATACAGGGGAAAACATTGCAGCCGGCTCAAGACAGGGGATTGCCATGTCTGCATAACAACTGAAAATTTTACATGCTTACAAGGCTGTAAGTTAAACAAATCAGTCAATATACTACTGTGATTGAAGTAGTTAATCTATGAATATGTCATTCATATCAATTCATGCATCATCTAAGCATCTAATAAAAATCATCAAGATATATAGGCCTGGCCTAATTGTTTATGTTTAATCTATCTAATATTGTGTTAGTCATAATACAGAATGATTTACTGATTGTGTTTGTTGAATAATACAGAAGATAAGGAACTTAAAAAAATAACTGCATATTAAATCACAATATTGGTTAAAAAAAAAGAAAACCCAATTATTTTCCCAAATCTTTCAGCCCTAAAGTCAGTTACTTCACCCTCTTTTGTCAGCTCCGAGTCTTCAGATTTTCCCCAAAAGTACCTGGAGGATAAGAGGTGTTCCACAGGGCCCGAGCCACCTCTCTGCCTCCTCTCATTCGGGAGGGAGGCAAGTTGGAAACATTTAACATATCCATGGGTCTTTAAGAATCTTGGTCATGCCCTTTGGTCCCATCAGTTCCCCTGCTGTTTTTCAGGTCCTTGTCAGTGATGGGCTCTGTGAAATGCTGAATAACTTCTGAATATGTTCTCCAGAGGCTTCTGGAGAGACCCTCACTACTTACTTATTATATATCATGATTCACATTCTGCCAGATTTTTTCTGCCTGAGGCTTCTTCACCCATTGTGCATGCCTGTGATCTTGGCTGTCATCTAAGTGAAAAAGGACACTTAATACCATTTTTATCTGGCAAATTTTGGTTACTCATTTTGCTGCCTCCCACATAAAGAGCTTGAGACCAAAGCTGGTAATGGGGCTGACTTGTGACACATTGTTATATGCATAATGTTGTATGGGGATATATTTGATGCAACATTCTTTAATCCTCCTGATGCGTCTCTTCACTTGTCTCTCTTTGCTTGTCTGAATCACTCAAATGTCTTAGCAGCTTTGTGCCCTGCATTATGCCTATATGCTGCAGGCACTACAGAGAGATAAGACTCAAGAATCCTGACTTCTTTCATTGTCGACCAGGGGAAACAAGTCCATGTCAAGCAACTCCTCTGTGAACCTGAAATCCCTGCAGATTATGGTGTTGTTCAGCGAGCATCCCGAAAATAGATAAGAAAATACTGGAGGTAAAGAAGAGATTACATACACGGAGGCGTCTTAGGCTCAGCATTAAAGTCAATGTGTCAGCCAAAAAGATACAAGAATCACACATGCGCTCAATGATACTTTTTATTTTTAAAAATAGTGGAATGACATTATGTGTATTTAGTTCAATGTGGAATGTGGGTTAGGGTTAGTCTGTGTCTGTAGCCGTCTCGGTGAGACTTTTGCAATACAACAAAGTAAATTAAGTTTAGAGTAGTGATGTACCTTAAAACAAGACTAGGAGTCTAGAGCCATGCTAGCAGCTCTTTAAAGCTGCAATTTAGCACAGTGGTACTTTGAGCTAAATGCTAAAGACTGCATGCTAACCACACCCATAATGCTAACATGCTCACTATGACAATACTAACATGCTGTGGCTGATGAGAATGATGTAATTTTAGTACGATGTATGTCTTAAAGGAGTTATTTGCAAGTTTTGCTATTGCTACATAGCATAGCTACATAGCAGCTATTTAGTTCAGTTCAGACAACTTTATTCATCCCCTATGGGCAATTCAATTGTAGCTTCCCAGTCCATACATTCGGTCTCAACAGACAACCAACCAACCAACCAACCAACCAACCAATCAAACAACCAGATATGGTTAAAATGTCAGAGGAAAACATATTAAAAGGAATGGGACAGTTACAATAAATAAAACGATAAATAAAAGTAGTAAATAAAAGCAATAAATAGAACAACATATCCAATGAATTACTCTAAAATAACAATTATTTAAAATGAGTATTGTCTGTGTTGAGCAGCCTAATAGCAGATGGAATAAAGGACTTAGAAAATTATTTACTTACCAGTCTAGAAAAAAAACATAGTGAGTTCAGCATCAAACTTCATTCCTTTACTCGCCAAGAGCTGTCTCCAGCAGTGGAAAGCAACGCCAATGTTAACTCTTGTCTCTATCACATCTTTTCTTCTACTGAAGTTAGCACACTAACCAGCTACCCCTGGGCCGTCTCTTCACTTTCTGATAGCAACCTACTGTAGTCTCCAATGTGACCTGAAGCATATTATAACCTCTTGTCCTATAAACGCAACAATGGTCACTGCTCTTCTCAAGCGACATTCACCACCAACTTCTCCCAACAAGAAACCACGTTTGATAGCAGAGAAAACATACAAATACCCCCTTTAAAGCAAGTATTGGACAATCTAAAATTTTAACCTGATAATAGCACTAGATGGAAAGTTAAGGGATCAACATAGTTATTACAATTCATCCACAGTATGAATGCCGTTACCAAATTTCATTTCAATCCTTCCAATTTGTTGAGACATTACACTCAAAACCAGAAACATCAATCTGCTGGAGGGGCATGAGAAAATGTCAGAGGCCCGCCAGAGACATTAGATTTCATCTTCTGCAGACTATGAATATCTGTACTAAATTCCATGGCAATCCATGTAATAGTTGTAGGGATATTTCAGTCAGGACCGAAGTGGTAGATTGACCAAACAAACAAACAGACCAATACTGCTATACATAAAGGTAAAATGGGTTGAAGCGTTTTAAATGCTGATCAGATCTGTTTATTTGCAAAATTCCACTGACCTGCGTTCATTTTACAAAATGCATTTGGTCACTTGCAACAGCTCCGGGATTTACTCAGCCTCACTGGCTGCTGCAGTCTTTCTGACCTTTCGCTGCTGATGAAGATCTTGCCCAGCCTTGAGGAACAATGGATTAGCTAAAATACCAGGCAGTGTTTCAAGCTTTATCTGTTTTCTCTTGCCATGTAATGAAGCCCAGGTCAAGACAAAGAAAGCTTTAGATACACCAAGCCAGAATGGGACAGATCCTGTCATCCATGTCTGGGGCCATTATTATCACACACACCAGGCCAAGCTGGGGAGGCAGGTGGAATGAGCGCAGACCAACCTCATATGGCTGGAGGTATGGTTGTCAGGTATGAAACACAAATGTTAATTTTTGACACCGTGTCATTTTGTCATCTTGTTTGTAACAGTGAATAATAATTAACAGATGTTGAAAGTGTGTATGGTGAAGAGAGATAATTAGATTTATGTATTTTTAGGTACGCTATGGTCTGCCCATCTGTCCAGAGGACTATGTTCCAGACTGAAACATTTTAACAACTAGTGGATGCTTTGCCATGAAATTTCACACTGACATTCATGGTCCCCAGAGGATGAATCCTAATCCCTGGGCACCACAATCAGGTTGACATTTCTGGTTTTGAGTAAAACGTCTCAACAACTGTTGGATAGTGAAAATAGACATTCATGTCCCCCCTGAGGATGAACTGTAATATGTTTGGTGATCCCCTGACTTTTCCTCCAGCGCCATCTTCAGGTCATCATTTTGATTGGTCCTTTAGTTTATGACCAAATACCTGGAAAGCTGATGACACTCAGCCTCAGTTGTAATTTGTGTTTAGAACTAATTAGCAAATGCTAACATGTAAACACTTCAAACTAAGATGGATAAACAAGATAAATATATGCTAAACATCAGCATGTTAGCACTGTCACTGTGAGCATGTTAGCATCTGATGTTGACATTTCAAAACTGTTGAGCCTAAGCAAAGTTTCCCAGACCTTTTAGTTTGACTGTAGACTCTTAATCTCATTATTTAAATGATGGGGCAGCTTTTAATAAGAAAGATTTTTTGACACTCAGAGTAAGATGATTATTATCTCATCACATGGCTCAAATGTCTTCAAAATAAGGACAAAGGATCACAATTATCATGCAATTGCTGTGTTGTTGCTGCTGCTGTTAATGCTGCTGATGATGACTACCACCACCACCATTATCATCATCATTATCATCTGGCAACATCATCATCATTATCATGATGCACAATGGGTCACTGCTACCTCTCAGAGATATAATGATGCAGTGGTATGGCTGCTTTTCCTACATTTGAAAATGAAAAGCTGATGCTACAAAGCTGAAAAAATATATAAACGATAAAAAAAAACGTTTTAAAGTACTGTGCCACTGTCATATTCCTCAGGGCTCCGATCTATTTCAAGAACCCAAATCCACCAGGATCAGATAGACATTAAGCAACTGGGATTGAATCTAATTTAACATGAGCACAAAATGTATAAAAAGGACATCTGTGAAACTACAGTAAATATAACAAAAGAACCAGACATTAACAAAACACAGATCACTTCCAAGAGGGCAGCACCAGTATAGCTACCTGAGAAATTTACAATTTTATTAGGTGTAAATATTATCAATGTCAAATTATGTCCCTCACTGATCTTTCAGCTGTGGTTCTGTAATTGGTAGTAATAAATGTGATCTACAAAAAGTATCCGTGAGAGTGTCTCAGCTCTCTGCATTAGAAGCATGTTAAGTGAAAGCTGAAAGACTGAACATTTGAAGGTTATTTTTCAGTCCTTCAGAGAAGCATGTGTTATTTGCTGCCAACATGTTTCAAAGATGTTGACCTATTTACTGGCTCAATCTGAAATTTGTGCATTAATATTTTCAACAAGCAAACAGGGAAAATTCTCAGAAACAGATTATGGGTAAATTAATGTACAGCTTGTTTCGCCACTATCAACCTTACTGTATATTTACAACATGATGAGATGAGGTATTGACAAAATACTGAACTATATCACTGCTCCTGTCAGCCCTGAGATAGCAAAGATGGTGATTGTTTTAATGATTTCAGAAAGTATCATAATAACCATACACTCTCAGAATCATGAATATTAATTATGAATAGAATTAGCACATTTCACATATTATTATCCTCATCACGGAGGGACAAACTCATGTAGCTC
This sequence comes from Seriola lalandi dorsalis, assembly GCF_002814215.2. Taxonomy (NCBI): domain Eukaryota; kingdom Metazoa; phylum Chordata; class Actinopteri; order Carangiformes; family Carangidae; genus Seriola; species Seriola lalandi. The sequence goes on along the minus strand of NW_019524955.1, from coordinate 61,619 downwards.
TGATCTTTGAAACTGAAAGACAAGTGGGTTGTGCAGTTGGTTGATTTATATTGATGCGGATAACACTGAGTGTTCTAACCTTTGCCCTCATACTGTTTTTTAGCACTTTCAAAAGAGGACAGGACCCTCCGTAAGGTTTTCCATTGGGCTTCTCAAATGAAAAACAATTCACAAGTCAGATTCTTGGGGTGAATCAAATTCAGCTATCCTCATGGAATCCATATATCTATCCATCTATGCATTTTTCTGTGAAATATTTCCTGGTGCTATAACAGTGTGTATTGCTGAATTAAAAACAGTCATACTGCAGCTATGATCTGCTGTCAGCTCAGGGACTCAAGCATATTTGTCACTCATGCCAATAAAAGCAGGTAAATGGCAGAGGTGAGTGTCAAATACATAAAAAAGTGAGTGAAATAAAATATTACACATATCTGTAGAGAACACCATTCACTACTGGAAAATAACATGGCCATTAAATGAAGAAAAATAATTATTTAAAAAAACACCTAAGCTTTTAAGTTTTCAGTGGGCACGCTCGAGTCCATACAGGTTGCTTTTGTTGTGGGTTTGTTTGTTATCTCTTAAGAGAGACTTGAATGCTGAGATAGTGCCTGGAGAGCACACTGCTTTATCTTCAGTTACTGAGAGAAACCAGATCAACTAACTGTGGTGCCCCATATTAACAGGGGAGATTCCAAGCTGACTTGCTAGAGAGATGAAACAAGGTCACATCGAGAGGGAAAATGATTTTAATATGGATTGAGATTAAGAAGAGAAATGCTGTCAGTGTACTGTATGATGTTGATCACATTACTTTCTCTCAGCAGGGGCTGATTCTGTTTGCAGTGTTTCACTGAGCACTGCTTTCTACATGATTATAACTACATATCAACATGTATGCAAGAGCAACAAATAATTATTTTTTATTTAGATGAATCTGTTGATCATCGTCTCAATTAGAATCACTTGTTCCATAAAATGAAAGAAAAAAGTATAAAAATTACACAAATTCAAATTGGTTACTTTGTGTGACCAAGACCAAAACACAAAGATATTTAGCTGAACATCATAGTGGAGAGGCTAGAACCAGTTCATTTTTGGCACTTAAGCTTATAATACGATCTAAGGATTATATAAATATTTAATTTTGTGTCGATCAACTAATCAATTATTTAACCAGTTGTTTCAGATCTACCATAAACCTCAGTCTAAATCTATATCTACATCTCTATCTATATCAGAACAGGACTGATAACTTGGTCAATATATTGGCCAGTATTATCTTATTACAAATATATGTTGCAAGTACTACTAGCTAAACAGTAATGTCACCATTGCATAGTTTGTCCAGTTTTATTCAACTGTAGGATGTTCTGTTTAGTACCTATCTTGCTCTCAATCTGAAAAAAATATATACACATATCATATATATATCATATTTAAACAATTAGATTGACGGATATATTAAAATATCTGTATCAGTATCGGCCTCAAAAATCCAGTATCAGTCAGTATGTAATCCATATCTACACTCCCCTCCAAAAGTATTGGAACAGTGAGGCCAATTCCTTTATTTTTGCTGTAGACTGAAAACGTTTGGGTTTGACATCAAAAGATGAATATGAGACAAGAGATCAACATTTCAGCTTTTATTTCCAGGTATTTACATCTGGATCTGATACACAACTTAGAAGATAGCATTATTTGTAACGGAACACCAAATTTTTAGGTGAGCAAAAGTATTGGAACAGATAGACTTAAAATAGATTAAAGTGTATAAGACTTAAATTGGCAGACAAAATGTTTCTACAGACTTCTGAGTTCATTTTGCTGCTGCCATCATGCGTTACATCATCAATGAAGATTAATGAGCCCGTTCCAGCAGAAGCCATGCAAGCCCAAGCCATGACATTACCTCCACCGTGTTTCACAGATGAGCTTGTATGTTTGGCATCATGAGCAGATCCTTTCCTTCTCCAAACTTTAGCCTTTCCATCACTTTGGTAAAGGTTCATCTTTACCTCATCAGTCCATAAAACTTTGTCCCAGAATTTTTTTTTGGCAAATTCCAGCCTGGCCTTCTTATTCTTCTTGCTAATGAGTGGTTTGCATCTTCTGGTCTAGCCTCTGTTCTTTTGTTCATGAAGTCTTCTGCGAACAGTAGATTCTGATTCCTTCACTCCTGCCCTCTGGAGGTTGTTGCTGATGTCACTAACAGTTGTTTAAGGGTCTTTCTTTACAGCTCTCACAATGTTTCTGTCATCAACTGCTGCTGTTTTCCTCGGTTTACCCATTCGATATCTGTTACTTAGTACATCAGTGGTTTCTTTCTTTTTCAGGACATTCCAAATGGTTGTACTGGCTATGGCCAATGTTTGTGCAATGGCTCTAATTGATTTTCCATCGTCTCTCAGCTTCACAATTGCTTTTTTTTCACCCATAGACAGCTCTCTGGTTTTCATGTTAGTTACACCTCTAACTATAAATGCTATATATAAAAACTATCAAATCCAAATCTGAAACTGAGCGTTGACATTCAGTGCTATTTATTGTTTGAATAATCAATGTAATAGGACACACCTGGGCACCAATATACACCTGTCAGTCACATGTTCCAATACTTTTGCTCACATGAAAATTGGGTGTGTTCAAAATAAAAGGTGCCATCTTCTAAGTTGTGTATCAGATCCAGATGTAAATACCTGGAAATAAAAGCTGAAATGTTGATCTCTTGTCTCATATTCATCTTTTGGTGTCAAACCCAAATGTTTTCAGTCTACAGCTAAAATAAGGGAATTAGCCTCACTGTTCCAATACTTTTGGAGGGGAGTGTATGTCTATGTAAAGAGAAAGTTGTGCTAGCTGTTTTAGTGTGCTTATTAATACAAACACAAAAGGTCTGAGAAAGTTTAATGAAGAACTGTTTTGCATTCTATTACAGAAAGTCAACTCTGTTCCAATCCAGTGGGAGCGCTTTGAATTAAACTACCCAGTGAGTTTATGAGGGTAAGCTTTCAAAATCTCAACATGGTTCTTATGATAGCAGTCAGTGTTTTGTTAAACAGAAAAGACAGCAACATAACCGACCATGACAGAACCCCCTCCCCCTCTGACCTGGACTGTATGAAAATGTCGGAAATTACTTTTCTATGCAAATGAGATTTCAGAAGATTAAAGCAGCATAAAAAGTTGTAAGAAAGAAAAGAAAGAGATGCAGCAGGAGAGAGCAGGCAGGTGGGGAGGAGGGAGGGCTGCATGAGTGATCAGGGAAATCATTCAAATTTAGACACAAAGCATCGAACAAACAGAAAGCAATTTTGTTCTGTGTTTGTAGTCAAGACAAGATTCAATTATCCCGTCTATTGTGTTGGGGGGGGGGGGGGGGGGGGTTCCAGCTTCTGAAATGCATGGTGTTGGTTGGCTTAGATAAAAAAAAAAAATGTATGTATTATTTATGGTAACTTGACATTGTTTTTGTGTTTATCTCACACTCAACATTATTTTTGGAAATTGGTTGTCTATTGATCTGAAGTGATCTGACTCTTTATGTCTAAATGCAAAGGGGAGGGGTTGTTATGAATAATGGAATAATGAGAGAAAGGAATGAAAAAGCCAAGAGCCATGATGACCAGCAACAATATCGACTGTAATTTATCCTGGTGTTAACAAGTTCTATCATCTGAATGGAAACACCGACAAGGATCTGGCTGCCTAGTGATATCATTTCTGAAAGTGCCTGGCATGACAAAATAGAAATTTCAATGCATGTACAGCCTTTTATTGGATTTTAGTTGCTATTGATAATAATAATAAGTCTAAAATGTTCTGCTGGCTGCCTAGTGGCTGCCTGAAAATTGAACCCACTGGCTCCGATTATGTTTGATACCTGGTATCTTGTACACCCATATCCTCTCCCTCACAAATACCATAGAGGTGTGCATGAAAATATGTTGACCAAGAAGAGCGTGTTTATATCCAAAGAGCAGAGATGTCAATTCTAAAATACTGCAATAATTATTATTATTATTATTGCTATTATTATTATTACATTAGCTGCATGAATCAATGTTTTTATATTAACTATCATAATCATGACCGTTTAATGAGAAAGATCTTGCTAATAGTGCTGAACGAGAGTTCTCACCTGACTCTGAAGTTACTCATAGCTCTGCGCGGCATTTCAGCATCTTTCAGCTCATTGTTTTGGTTTCCCAGGCCACGGTCTCGGCCATGCCTCCTGTTTATTGCTTGAGTTTAGTGTCTCTCTTTCCCCTGTCTCCTGTGCTCCCCTGTCTACCTCTCTCTTTCTGTAGGTGTGTGTTGTGGGCGTGGCGCTCTTCTCACTTCCCTGATTGCTGATCATCTAGCCAGTGAATCTGCAAGCCATTAACTCATGACGCAGCAGCATATCAGCCCCCAGTTCATCATCCACTCATTGCCAGATTATTTTCTCAGACAGGAGTACACGTTCAAGGCCTCTTAGAATTGCTGGTTCAAAGTTTTGTTCCTTGTGCTTTTTTTCCAGAATGAATCCTTGTTTCCTTGAGTCACAGGAAAAACATCTGCCAGCCTGCTCTCATGCACGTCTCCCTGCCTGCCAGCCAATTACTCTGCCATGTTCACCACTCAGTTGTCCACCTCCTTCAAGCCCTGCTTTTTCAGCCTCCAGCTTCCCTCCAGCTGCCAGCCTGCTGGAAGGAAGCTATTTAGCCTGTCAATGGGATGTAATCCTATCTGGATTACATTCAGAGGCAATTTTTTTTCTTTTTTTTTTTTAATCAGTGAAGATTAATCAAAAGCAACAGGTCACCAGGTGCTGGTTGGGATGGATAGCGGGTGCACAAAGCACACAACTGTCATTTGGTTAATTGCTAAGAAACAGGTTGCATCTGACACTGTGGACTTATTCTGTATTAAACTAATTTACAGTCTTTGTCTAACCTTAACCAAGGGCTCCCAGTGCCTAAACATAACCATAAAAAGGTTTAATAATGCTATAGTTGCGACAGGTGGATATTGTACTGGAAGATATTTTGGTAGAAAATACATCAATATGTTTTCTGCAAAAATTTTACTGATCATGGTTAGTATTAACATACCAAATAGGCTATGGAAATTAACAACATTCCCTCAATATGGTAGTAAAAAACATAATCCGGTTGCAGTTATGTTTCCTCCCAAATGAATTTGCTGTTACATATTAGTTGTGTATAAACAAAATTTCTAGTCAATGGGACTGGTGGAGGACACTCTATACAACCATGTCGCTTTCAGCCAAAAAACTCTGCCCAGCAACATACAGCTGACACAGTTAAACCAACACGAAGCTTATAGTTGAATGCTGGGATTATACATTCATCAGGACAGAACATAGCCATAGCGTTCAAACAAATGCTATTGTTGCTCTGTGTCTGTTGGATGTGTAACAGTTTGATAACAAGTTAGACAACTGTTTGCTAACACGCTAGCCGTATAAAATTTGTAAGGTGATTGTTATTTTTAAAGCTTGTTGCATTTCCCCCAGCTTCTAGCCTTTACGCTACGCTGAGCTATAGCTGGAATTAATCTTCTCATCTACTCTAACTCTCAGGAAGAAAGTGAAAAATGGCAAACTATGCCTTAAAGGAACAATCAACACAAGACACAAGAAAACTACTCAAAATTTAAATGTAGATAGAAAACACTCATTGTACACACAAACAGCAGCTTAGCTTTTTGCAGAAGGTGGACTGTGACCGATAGAGCTCATACACTGTATGTCTGGAGAAAAAAAATATGAAAAATTAGGTAGTGGGGACTGTGAAAAACTCCCTTGACCTCCTTCACACCTGTATATTTTGGCATTTCTTCAGCTTTTAATATGATTTCACCTCATTCACTAGCAGAAAAGAGAAAACTGCTGAACCATTTTAGGTATGATATCTGTACTATAGGATGGATTTTTTCACGAGCAGTTTTTTTTCTTCTTCTGTTGAATATAAAGGATTATGTAGCAGGTGGCTTACGGTGGATGTCAATAACTAGCCTACATGGTAGCATTTTGTAAAAAGGAATAGTGAGGTCATTTTGTTCTCCCTCAGTAATCATTCCCTACCAATGGCGCTTCTGATGGCTTGAGCTTGCATACTGCGGAGGTTTGATAACGAGTCCATCAGAAAACTAAAATGGAAAGCGCAACACAGGTGCCAGTAACACAAGCCATCCATCCAAATGTGGCCAGTAAAACCACTGGAGTGGAATAACCCTAATCCAAACCTGACTGAGACTGTCTCACTCATATTATACAGAGGCCAAGTCACATGGAATTAGCGTAAACAGTTCTTTTGTTGCAGAGCCTTCACTCTGAAAGCTCAGCTTCAAAAGGGGGTAAAATGCATCCAAACCTTTGGCCCATAAAATGCAGTTTATTACATACTAATGATGGTTTCTGGAGTTGGATGACATGTTAGTATATTGGCACAGGAAAAGATCATTATTTTGGTTACATAAAGCATGATTACATCCTACTTCCCTGCAAGATTATAAATCAACAAATTGTAACACACAGTATACCTGAGCTTTCACAGCATTTCACCTCAAAATAACTTGGTATTTTGCAATGTGCTGTTGTGTACTCACGTTCCTTTTGTACACACTTCCCCTCAGCCTGCCATGGTCTATTGAGAGTATTGTAAATAAAGACATTGTGATGTCGCCTGCACAGTGGATTGTTGCCATGGTGACTGTTGAACACAGGCAAAATGGTGAGTCTTGCAATAAGCCAATTGCAAAACTTTATCTTTTTGAGTGAGATGTTTCAAATTGTATGGCAATGATTTGCCTTTAAAATCTAGTGTATAGGGGAATTGGACTACATATATCTCAACATGGCTTGACATAGTTTTAGCTGGAGTATTTCTCCAAAGGAGAGTAGTGCATTTTTTCCCTTGAGGTTGCTTGTATGAGAGGCCCCACTTATGGCAAGAGGAGTGGAGCAGCAATCTCAGCAAAGATGAGGAAACATTATAAGTGTGCCTGTTCTGAAAGTCTTCAGAGTTCAGGATCAAATATCTAGACAGCCACTGAAAGATATATTTTACAAATATAAAAACACTGCTGCAGCAATATTAACACAAAGCAGGATAGATATTACTCTCCTTATTCCTTCAACCTTTTTATTACTTAAATTTTCTAATGACTTAGTCTTATTGTGTTCTCTTATTTTGATCTTAAAAGCTTAGGTCACTCTTTTTTAACCCTGACTGGACAAATGTCCTTATGTATGAACAAACTCTTGCTGTGCCTTCTCGAGGGAAAGATAAAGAGTGCTTGAATTTTAAGATGTCTCAAAAGCAAACTGATGTTGAACTGAAGTGTGTGTGTGTGTGTGTGTGTGTGTGTGTGTGTGTGTGTGTGTGTGTGTGTGTGTGTGTGTGTGTGATGGCAGGGAGAAGTAGGATGACTAAGGCAAGGAGTATGAAGTATGACTAGGCAAATATAACTACCTTTGCTCCAACCAATAGCTAAATAAAGCAAATTTTAATATCCTTCTCCATCATGTCCAACACAAAATAATATTGGCAGAAGCCATTTAATTAAAATTCATGTCAATCAAACGCAGCTCTTCTTTCAAACTCTGATCCTTGTTTAATTAAATTATTTCATGATCTAAACTAGCCCACACTAATGCTGGAAAAGTTGTTAAAAATAATTGACAACTTTAAGTATAGGGATTAAACATAACGTAGGTTGTTACAACATAAAATGTGATTACATCCAAAGACCAACTGCCGCCACCACCAGGCCAAACTTTCACTGCAGCTTAATGATCATTCAGTCGTCTGCCCTATATTGTCTGTGAAAGTGTAACTGAGGGCATTATTAGGTTTTGGCAGAGGTCTGCTCTAAACTGAGTGCCTTCCTTTTTTTTTTTTTTTTAAATATTGGTTGTCAGGAAAAAACACCCAAACATGAACCATGCAATAGCAACTCTGACATGCACTGTGACCAGCAGAAGAGCAACTGGCAGTAGGACTCCTTATCCTGCACCCGTCAATAGCAACACTGAGAGCAATTCTAGGAAAACAGAAAACAGCAATCTGTTCATCAAAATGTGAAAACCCAAGGATCAGGCCCACTGTAGTGTGCATGTGTCTGTATGTGAATGTGAATGTGCAAAAACATGTTAAATTGATTATGTTGGCATTAGAAGAATGGACTGCATGCTCTACATTTCTACTGGCAGTCTGATAATAATCAGTAATTTTTTTTCCAGTCTTAGTTTTCAATTTAGTGGCCAATAGAGAAGAGATAAAAATGCCACAGGGCACATTGTCCCATGCTGTACAGATATCTGGCTGGCTGGTAAATCAATTTATTCCCATGGCAGCAGAGAGTGATAAAATTGTTATCGGTTTTGTGATGATTCTATCTGATTTTTCTCCATATCTTCTTGCTATTAATCAATGTTTCAAATGATTTTTTAATCAGGCATCATAGACCATAGCCCACAAAAGAAGCAGTTTCATTTAAACTTGATATTTTAGACATGACAGTGTTGCACAAAATGCTCTCCAAATCAAATCAAAGGACCTTTCATACACTTGATTTTTGATGACAAGATGGATTTTAAGTGCAGACATTCAGCAAATTTTTCAGATGTGTTCGCTCAGTTGCAGCCACTGATTTGGTAATCTTGGAACTAGCTTTTAATGACCATTCTTGATACTTCCACCCACAATCCATTTATTAACAAACGTTCCATTGGTACATTTTGACACATTTCTCTGTGCCATTACAATAAAGTTTCAGGCTTTCCATGAATCTGCTGAAGCAAAAAGCACTGTTTCGCTAACAGAAGAAGCTTTGTTGTCAAAGTGCACTGTCCAGGGATAAAGTCCATGCCCCCAGAGCACAGTCCAAGTGAAAACAGGCCTGGTTGTATTTTCATTTCCAAATGGAAGATGTCACAGATATATTACATTGTTTACCTTTTTGGTAAATTGACAGAACTACTATGTTTGAGGCTGTAGCATAGATGGGTAAAACATCCGGTTACTGTGGTTACATGCTTGTTTTGATGCATAATTTAGCAAAACCAACACAATGGTTTTATTAGGCTAAGAGACACTGAGGCACCTTATGTACCCTAATGTTTATTCAGTTTGTGTAGTTACAGAGAGAAAGTGTTGTAACAGTGAGGCAAGACCCTGAAGCAGGTTCATTTGTTGAAAATCTCCCCATCAAGAATAACTCATCGCATGGGTTTAACCAAATACTTCAAATTGAAATGGAAATGCATTTTACTTAGCAATCGTGAAGAAGTAATGAAGCACAACAGCATGGACTACACACTAACTTGATATATAACATGCAGGCAGCATTGCCAATAATTCCTCAATGACAACTAACCCTCCAGGGTGAAGAGAAAAATACTGAAATTGAAACAGGTAATATATGGGATGCAACACCACTAGCAACAGCTCATATCAATGTAAAAGAGTGAATACAAGCATGACAAGCTGTAAAAATTCATGTCAGCAAAATGTGATGGGTGTGGCGTTTGCTGTCAACTGACACAGCATGGCATGACATCAAAGCCCCTTTCAATGTCTACAAAAGGTGGCTTAAAGTCAGCATGTCAGCAGCTTTCAGTTTTGTGTGAATTGTTAGCCCCATTGCTCCAATAAGCCGCCTCCTGGAAATGGAGCTGGCCCCAAGGTGGTTTATGGATTTGAAACTATTGGTACGTTCACATCCTGATGACTTCTCTTCCTTGATTAAATTTCCCTGTGGTATAATGCATCAGTAACCTGTGCCCTAAAAGTAAACATCATTCTCATTGATAGAAGTGCCACTGTCATTCAATGCAATACCAGTAGTTGTTCAGCTCCTCCTAAGGGCAGCTGTGGCTCAGGAGGTAAAGCGGGTTGTCCACTAATTAGAAGGTCGTGGTTTGATCCCCGGCTCCTCCAGGCTGCATGTTGAAGTGTTCTTGGGCAAGATACTGAACGCTGCATTGCCCTTGATGGCTGTTCCATCAGTATGAATGTGTGAGTGAATGGGTGAATGTGGCTGATCAGTAAGACTAGAAAAGCGCTATATAAGTGCAAGTCCATTTACCATTTACTTATTAATTTTTGCTCAAAGAAAAAGATACTGTTCTAGTAAACAAAACTTTCTCCACAAACAACAACAAAAGATGTAGTTGCTTGAGTGTGTAAAGGTACATGATGGCAAATTAACGTTTTGCGAATGGAAGAGTTAATGTGACTGTAGATAACAGTGCTGCATTTCAATAAAGCCTCTCTGCTGGTGTCTCTGTCGAGCTTAGACTGTTCTGCCAGAACTGGGTCATTAGTCAGTTTGAATTTTTTGGGCTCTTTTTTTGCATTCACTAACCTAATGCCCACAAATAAAAACAGTGGGATAAAACAAATCACTGTCAACCATTGCCAGGTGTTGCTTATCTTTAAAATCAGCAGTCGATTTCCCCTCTCTCACCACACTCATCATGACTGGTAGCATCTGTACAGCATTACAGCTTTGTACTAACTGCTGTTATATTCTCCCACCTGCCTAAACCACCCTCCCCTCTCTTATCTCACTCTCTGTTCCTCTCTCTTGTCTCTGCTCTTGTCGCTAAATGTTTTAGACAATAAGGATAGCTAAAGTTAATGCATTTAAAAATGAATTGGTACCAGTGATATCCACATATTATATCAAGAGGGAGCTGTCTTAGTCTGTCTAACATTGTGCAATGGTGTGTAAAAAACAGAGCAATCTACTATAAATCTGCAAAGTCTATTATTTATGACACTGAGGGGACGAAGATCAGTTTTAGAAGCATTTTGTTAAATAATGTCAGCATAGTCCATTATGGTAGAATAACTTGTGAAACAAGTCTCTTTCTAACATTAAATGTAAAACAATGTCTGGAACAATATGTAACACCAACACCAAAATGTACTTTTTTCATGACATTCTTAATGTGTGGTTTAAAGGTAAGTTCAGACTCAATCCACACACCTAAATGTTTAATGTTTTCCACTTCCTGAAGAGATCCATTGTCATTACAAGTTAGAATGTGCTGAAATGTAAACATTTCTCATTAAACCATTACAGAGCTTTGATGTTGTCATGCCAATAAGTGTGGCATGTTTGCTTAAGGGTGTTTAAATAGAAATGGTTATGAATGTATTTGAAAAAAAAAAAAAAAAAAACAATTTCACAAATTTTTCCTTATGTACGGACGATATTTTGATATTACAAAAACTTCCTCAAGATCACTCTCACATCTCTCTCAAATCTGAAATCTTTGAGGTTTTCGGTAATATCTCTGGATACACAATTAACTGTCTTCTTTTCTTCTTTTAGTATTCCTTTTGTTCAAGATTTTAAATACTTAATCCTTGAAGTCTAGACTTTCAGTCATTAAGATGAATGTATTACCTTATATCAATTTTATCAGATCAATGACACCTCTAGCCCCACCAAATTACATTCTGTTATCAGCATGGAACAAGAAAAAACCCAGAATCAAAGCTTCTACCTTGCAACATCATAAAGTATCAGGAGGTGTCAACCTGCTTAATTGTGAATAGCACTCATGGTGTTTTGCTCTGTGTCCACTTACTGGCTGGTTGAATCCAGAGACTTGTATGTCATGGCGCCCCATTGGAGAACAATTAATATATCCACATAATCTACCAAATTTGATATATTCCAACATTCCCCACAAGATAGTGAAACAGAATTTTGGGTCGGGTATTACATACTGTATCTTTCGTCAATTTCCAATTTTCCATAATTACTCTCATTTGATAGATGGGAAGCCAATTTGCTTTCGACTGTGGGGTGACATTGGTGTTCCTACTCTCCAAGACATTGTAGGGCAACAAGGTCTCTGTGAATTCCAAGATTTACAAAAGTCCTTAAAACACTTCTATTCTCTTATCTACTGCTGTGTGCAGCAATGTGTGCTAAAGGTGTCCCATGGAAGGCAAATTCACCCCCTTCATTTGTGGTATTGTCTCTAACCTCTGTAAATGCATAACTGAGACCTCATATGAACCTTTGCTACTTAACAGACGCACGAAGACAGATGTTAACACTTCCTCAGATCTAGATTGGCCCACAATACAATCCAATATATCCCTGCCATCCTGAAATCCAAACTATCAAATACACACTATCAATTTGTTACCTCAAACCTTGAAGATTACAACAAATGAAACTCGAAGCTAATCCATATTGCGACTTTTGCCCAGACAATACCATTGCCACTTTTCTTCATATGATTTTGTAGTGCCTGGAGGATTTTGGGAGAATGTCTATTATGTCTAAAATTATTGGGAAAGCTATCCCTCCCTCCCTCACTCACAGTGTCTGCCATTTCTTAATAACACCTCCTCTATGGAGCTATGGAACTACAAATGATAGGCATCTCATGTTAAATACTTTATATATACTCTATATATGCTTATTCCTGTGGATATCATCATGGATCGTGGAGCATAATTTTCTAATTCTATTTGGGTCTGAATGATGTTGGTGTGTTAGTGGAATACTGTTTTATTTCATGTCTTATAATGGGATTCCTGGATGGGGTTGGGAAATGAGTAGGTTGTAATGGTAGTCTGCTAATGTTTGTTTGTCTGTTTTTGTGTTTTTATTGAAGCACACTGCCTTGGTTCAGCCATTGGAGCTTTCAATCTCATAATCTTCCTCAGCAGATGGAGCTGCTCTGTGGTTTAAATTTCCATTTTTCTGAGCACTTCTTGGCTTAAAAGCTGCAGTTAAAATTTCACTCTGGACCTCAGAAATATAATTTTGTTTCCAATTCACACATATATTTCAGATAAATGTAGTACACAGCCTCTGTGACCTCATCTGCACAGCAAAAGACACCTTCTTACACAAAAGCTGAGAAGACTCTTCAGCCAAACAAATTTGCACAGTACGTTAACCTGTTGGATCAAAAATCCAGACGAGTGAACATTTAGACACATCAGCCACAGAGCTTGCTGACAGGGAATTTATTCTGTGAGTGAGAAAAGTCAGACAGAAAAAACGAGAGATATAGTCCCTAGCTGCCCTCTCCATTTGAGATTCAAGATTACTGTCCGATGAAAGCCACCTATCTCTCAAAGGAAAGCTTCTTGGTGTGACTGAAGGCTGGGCAGTGGCTAAACACATGCTCAAGAAAACAACCTCGGAAATTTGTTCCAAGGAAACTTTTAATTTGTTTGTCAAAGAGGATTGGTACACATGGTTTAAAACACATCTGATAGATAATTAAACGCTGTTCATGAGAAGAAAACATTTATTAGAAAGACCAAAACAGGCTAAAATGAATCAATATTGTGAAGATATAGATTAATGGAACGTGAGGCATGGCCACATTAACACTGGGGAGAGTGGCTGTGTGAATAATGACTGTCCTCTGTAGTTAAAAGGCATTGGCATTATTGTTCAATCAGCTTAAGTGTTTTAAGTGGGAGGTTTGGGTGGATGAATTCCTATAGGGTAGAGAGTTGTCTGACTTTGACACCACAGACCAGAGTCGACATCCCATCTCCACAGACCAAAGGTCAGTGTTGGTTTCTTTCAACCATGGAGATAATCTTTCCCTAACCTTGATCAAGTCATTTAGTCTTTTATCCATTGTTGAAATCTTTGTGATGGGGTGGTTACATGATGGTGTGCCTTTGCCAGTTTTAGACTTAAGTGCCAAATATCCTAATTTTTCATTGTATGAGGACTTGTAGATTATGAGCTCAGCTACACCTGGACCAATCAGCATCCGGTATTGCAGCAGAACTTTTTTTCATGGCCAATCAAACTCCAACAAGTGTTGAGTCAAGTTACAAGTAAGTTTTTACAAATTACATTTCCTTTTTAAGTTAGACAAAGTTTGACTATGGAAGTTTGACTATTTATTCCCTAGATTGGCAAGAGAAACCTTGGTGGGGAAAGTGAAAGAACAGTGTTTTCCCCTCCCAGATCAGACAGTGCCTGTACTGCGAATGTGAGTGTTTTTGGAACAGAGTGCACTGCTCATGGTAAAACGTCCCTGGCTAAAAATATAAGAGAAGTTTTTAGAAATAAGGATGTTGTTGGGTACAGTTACATGTACATTGAATTCAGTTCTTGCACTCACCACAGTCACAGCCACATGAGAGGTAGGGCTGCTCGATTATGGAAAAAATCATAATCACGATTATTTTGGTCAATATTGAAATCACGATTATGTAACATGATTATTTCACATGACTTTGGGAACGTGTTGCATTTATTAAAAACACACCTTTTTTTGCAATCTAAATTCGTGCTGTTCCCTTGTGTTGCAGCCACTACCATGTTGCAAATCGTGCACGTAGCATGTTTCTGCTCGTTGTAGGATTCCTCAAAGCCAAACTGTTCCCAGACAACGGAGTTGGTTTTGCCTTTTTTGCTCACCAAACGCTGCTGTAGCTGCCCTCCTTCTGCCATCTTTACTCGCGCTGAGTTGCCTCCCTCTGGCTGAGAGAGTTTGTGGCTTAGGGAGGGGCGGATGTGCGCGTGTCTTTCAGAGCGCAACACAAAATAAGAGTGTTCTTGCAAAACAGAACATGCAATATAATTGTACTATTTTGGTGATCGTTGGGAGCCGAAATCAAAATTCAATTAATTGCACAGCCCTAGAGAGAGGAGAGCATAGAGTGTTTTCAACAAAGTCACATGTACACATTATCCTCTGTACATCAACAGAGCTATCAATAGTCAGTGGAACCATTTTTAGCTCAGCACTTCTAAATCGTTGTCATGGTGACAGCAGACATCTAAAGAAATGTACTTCATATTGATCATGTGCCAACAACCTGACACATTCATTCTTCTATTGAATGACATGCTCCCTGTGACCATCCAGCCCAATCTTCTCTAGTCACACTCGCAATTCAAAGTTCTGAATTATAGGTTCTCAGTGGAGGCTAATATGTATTGGAGACACCTGTAGCTTGTACAGGATTTACAATGACAGGCTGAAGCCCATTATCACAACCTGACCATATCAACACCTGTAGATATTCTATCGTACAGGATTTACAATACTGATGATTGAAACTATACTTTCCTGGACCAGCAGCAACAATATCATATCATATCATATTAGACTACAATGTATAGCTGAATGGCAAGACTATTGTTTCCCACCTCCACCAATACAGTTCTCTGAATCAGATTCTTCCATCACTCACACACACAAACAACAGAGAGAGAGAGAGAGACATTCATACTGCTCTACTTAGGAAGACCTATAACAAATAATGTATGTATCCTGTATCATACAGGATTTCCACTATATCAACCATCCTGGTATAAAGAGGCAACGATAAAATAGGTTTCCCAAAACCAACCAATTTCAACTACCTCTCAACACCTTGGCGACAAAAATACCTTAAATTAGGACAGTCTATAATGTGTGAATAGTATGAGCAAAAGCCTACCTCATGTGATGGTCTTCTTTCTGGTCTTTCTCCTTGAAAACTCTTCCACTGCACCATTAAAAGTCCAGGTTATCTGTCGAGTTCTGACTCTGTTTCTAGTGTTGATAAAGAGTTCAAGCTTGTTGCCTCATCCTTTCTCATCAATTCTCGCAATGTGGGGAAACAGGTAGAAAGTAATAAATTGTGGGGCTTCTAAACTGGTAACCTACTCAACCTACTCAGGTGGAGATGAGGGTGGGGCAGTTGAACAGGTGTGTGTCGCAGGGCTGTGGCTCTCTGCTTCTGTTTCATGCTGCTGCTGCCTCACTGTCCTCTTCTTCTACGATCGCCCTCTCCAGGCTCTTTGCTAATGCTAGCAAGCCGAGTAAAAAGTCCAGATAGATGGTATGTTTGTCCGAATTTCAGTTACTCTGAATCCTTTTCTTTTTCGGCTTTTCTTTGTGGCACCACCGCTCCGATGTTTGTTTTCCATGTTTTAGAAGCGTCTTTCGCAAGGGGCCGGCTTTGCCGCTAAATTCCCACGGTCACTTCCTGACCTCTGACCTCACTCGTCATCATCATGACACAGGCAGCCAGCAAATCTATCATAATATTTTAAAGTAACTCTGAATTAATTGGGTCATTTTTCAAAATGCACACACTCAGTTAGTTAATGTAATTTGATTAAATAAATAAGTAAATAAATAAATAAACCAGGATAAGGCCACAGCTGGTGGGGGTTTGGAGGCCCCCTAGAGGTCGGAGGCCTCGGATAATCCGTACCTGTCTCCAGCGGTAGCCTACTCTGCTGTTTAACTACTGTTAATTTACTGCTGACCCACATTACACTTTTAGTCAGTTCAGTTCTACACAGCAATTAATTTACTGTTAATCTACTGTACAGGTTTACTTTTCTTTCTTTTTTTTGCACTTTTGTCCATACTGTGTCATCACTTTTTTACTTTTTGCACATTTACATTTGTACATTTTTCTGTTCACTTACTTTTTGTTTATTATTAATACTATTTTATTGTAGTTTTTACTTTTTTTAAGTTATCTCCTTTCTCTTTCCTAACTGAGTGTTTAGAAACTGTAACAAAGAATTTCTTTGTGAGTTTATTAAAGTTTTTCTTGATTCTTTTAGACCACACACATTTCTGTAGCCCATTTCACAAAGTACTGCAACCCTGGCTATGAATATGGAGTATTGACTAAAATTATCTGTTGATATAGAATAGAAATCTATTCATCCATCCATTATCCGTACCAACTTACACTGTGCGACTGGCAAAACTATGAATCCATATTTGGATGACTTGGATGGTGTTGTTTGCCCAGTGTTTTAGATTACATGCTTGAGGGAGCAGCACCTGAAGGACACTGAAATTACAAGTGTCCCTTTGCTGACTTCAAGATACTTTTTAAAAAAGCACTCCAATCTCTTGGCTGTAGCTAATAATTTGAGGTTCATATTCTCTCTTTTCTTAATGTGTCATATTTCCATACTTCTCTTGATGTATGGGCAGCAGTGCTGACAAACACACATCGTCTCAGCATTTCACACAAGTAATTATTGAACTGTGTGAATGACAGACTTTGTTAATAAGATTTGGGAAACAGTCTTGGTGATTTTACAATTGTGATCCTGGATGATCTGTGATTCAGCATCAATTTAAGGATTGTACAGAGCTGTATTTGTGATATGCCCTGTGTACTCACACACATATAAAGCACATAATACTTCCATGCACACAATACCTCTATGTTAGCATTTGTTTGGTACATACTTACAGTATACGTGCATCTCCTATACATTTGTTGTTGGTGCTATGTGGTAGTCTTGAGATATGCTGATAGCTCAACTCACATTCCTTGTATTTGATGACGTACTTGGGCAATAAAGCTGAATCTGATATTACCATGAACGATAAGTTTCCAACATCCATATTTTGATACAATTTTTATAAAAGAATCTCTTCTGTCAGAAGGAGTCACACATGACTTATGTAACTGTGGCTAGCACTCCTGTCATTTGATGACAAAAGTGTGTGTTTATTTGCTTCATCTATTATTCATAGCGTACACTTACTGTTTGCTATAATGATACCTTGGAGCAGCTCTAGGGGATAGGGTGTTTGTGATCTCTTTCTAAGCTACATTTGTATTTGAGATCAAGCAAATGCATTTTGAATGTATTTGGGGCTCTACATCACATCAATGTTGTGATGTGACACTGAAATATGACAGTGATTTTGTCTTTTTTATGTGTTTCTTCAAACAATAAGTATTATCACAGGTGATTTTTGACTGTAAAGTAATTAAATATATAATTTCCTCTTAGCACCACTGATATATGCGTGTGATTGTCAGGCTCTCATATGAAAGGTAAATGAGGGCAAGGATCAAGGCAAGAGAGTGAAAAATACAGGGGGAGACTGGATAAATGGCAGACAGTGAAGACTTTCAGACTTGCATTTTTTTGAGGATCAGACTGAGGCAAATACGTGGATACGGTATGTCAGACTACTGTCTCTTTCTGTCACACAAAGTACCAGGAGAACATGGACTGTTTTTAGAGTAAGCAAAACAACTTTGAATTATAACAAGACACATAGCTCAAACCCCTTTAAAAGTTTGGTGTCATATCAATCTACGGTCAATTACTCAGGCTTAGCTGTCTGCCATTTGTCCCTGTCAATCATTTTGTGTGAGTGTTTTCAGATATGACAGGACGCTGAGAGCCACAGCACACAGCTTGACAAGCACTTCAGGTGTGATTGTGTTAAATGAGAAAATTTTACACAGTTTACTTCCCATTCAAACAAGTAATTAACACTTTCAAATGTGTTAAATTTACCTTGTCTGTACTTACTTAATTACTTACTTTTGTGTGTGTGTGCATGTGCATCTGTGTCCATGTTACGCCTAATTGTTTTCTAATTCTGTTCCTGACACAGGCATCTCTACCCCCAGTTTCCGCCAAGCGCTTGAATCATGGAATAATTTCATGCTTTTTAAAAGGCGCTTTTGTGACATTAGCATGCCCATATAATTCGTCACTGATGGTCAGTCCATCATGTGTATCTTCAGCTACACCATTTTCTATTATCAACTATTGGTAGAGAAAATATATTTCAGAATAGAGTGGAGGATGGAGATGAATGCAATGCAATGTATGCCTTTAAACATACACATAATAACATTCAGCATTCACCACTTTACCTTCCTTGAAAACGACTACAGTTTTAAAACCAGGGTTACATTTGAGGGACCTGAAGCTGTTCTAGTTCTAGATTTGGGTGAATGGTCTCTCATCGTGACAGAGAATTTCAACAACCCCCCAAAAAAGAAAAATACAGTTATATTCTTTGAGCAATGAGCTTAAGAGTAATTTGATATTGAACCGTAGGCAGCGTTCTAGTCAAGGACCTTCCTCATGCATGCATCTTGCAATATTATGCCATTATCATTCAGTATTTTCTATGGTAATGAAAACTCCCCTATTTAAACCTGACTGATGGTGAAAATAAGAGATCCCATTGTATAGTTGTCATGCTTTGCAACCTCCAATCATTTAGTGAATCAAGTACTCAAACAGCACATAAAAATGTTTCTCCACTATAGCTTTTATTTGGTAATATCATTGGACTTATCTCCTCCTGAATGTATTATTTAGATTATTCTTGGCTGTATCATTTAATAAAGGAAAATTAAACTGCATATTTTCTTGTGGCTAAAAATTCTGTCTTATGATCTGAAGACTAGTCATCCTTCACATTCCCTTTGTTCATTGCCACTGAGAGTTTAAACAGCCATCAATGATTTCCCTCTCCACCAAACTGTTAGCTCTCACACAGCTTATTTTTCTTTCTCCCTCATCTTTGTTGTGTCTCTGCATATGCAGGCTACTTAAAGCCACACAAATGAAAAAAAAAACCTTGGTTACAGCAAAAATACAGAGGGTTCAGTCAAATCACCAGAAGAAGAAAACTGTACAAAATATAAAAATTAGTTGGATCAGTCCAATCAGAAACAAGTTGGTGCATTAATTCCAATGTAATCACAGAAAGACACCAAGGTCTATCATTCACATCTAGAGAGCATGAAGACATTCATTCCTGACAACATTAATCTTGTCTTATAGCCTGTACATCATATTATAGTCTTCATACCATAATACAATCACTGCTCATTTCAGTTTGGGGTGAAATTATCATGTTAACATGTACACTGTTGAGCATTACTTGTTATTTATGGGACTGGTGTGCTGAAAGTTGCAGTGTCTGGATGTGAAGCTGGGGCACCATCTGCTGGAAAAGATAATCAAGCAACATTTGCATGAACAATCTGGCCAGTGGAATGAAGAACTGTCCCAACAGAACAGGACCAAGAATTGTTTTATTTGTTTCTTTGTTTTTAAACACTATAGGCTGATGATTGTTTGTTTGTTAAATAATCAACATCCAACTAAATTTTTGCCCATTCCTTAGGAATTGTTTTATGCTGATAATAATGAGAGATTTCACTAATGCTCATTGGGTATTTTTTTTATTTTTGTTAGCCCTATTGCTCAGAGAAGTCAAATTACAGGGATTAACTACAGAGCAGGTGTGTTAAATGATCAAAAAAGAAGACTGCTTGATAGCATGTAATATTGTCATATTTGATTCACTTTATTGTACTAGAACTATTATGATTAAACCATGAATAAAGCAGAAAACAAATCAGATTTTCTGATTCATCTTTAAATGTTGCCATCAAATGGCAGCTTTCTGGCTTGAAATAATTTGAAGACTATTACTGTTCAAAACAAGACATGAAATACCAATTTTACACACATTAATGACACCACTAAGATTTCATTGTCTGCAAATCATGGTGAAAACAGATCTTATTTATCATAATTATCTACATTTTAAACTGGAGTGGGGGACTTAATTGGTCTGATAAATTCATTTGTGAAAAAATATCTGATACTTATATCTTTTGTATTAATTTAAGGGCTTTTATACTGTTTGATGATGCTATTAGTTTCCCGGGAAATAGGTGAAGTTACAGCCACCTAGTGGAGAGAAGGGGGTGAAAAAGCTAAGTCTTCAAATCTGGAGACAGAACACTCAGGGCAGGTATAGAAGGGCAAGGGAGTTTATCTATGTGGGAAAAAAGAATTTGGTATTATTTTTATGGTTTACATTCAGTAAAAAGGCAACAGTTTAGCATGATTTTACACTGTGTTATGTTGTTTTTTTTTTAATAAGAATCAAGATGGGATATTTATTTTCCTCACTTTCTTTCAGCTAATGACAGTTTATTTACAGAATTAATTAATAATTAGTAATTGATGAACAGAATTAATTATTCATTGAAGCTCCTGTGATTCCTGTTACTCAACTAGCAAAGATTCGTCCCTGGGCGGCTGTGGTAGCGGCAGCAGCCCAATCGAGTGAAACAGCGACCCAGAGACAGTGGAGAAACCGTAGAGGATCTTGCAGCGAGCGCATGAGCAAGCCACCACAGTCCTCAACGTAACGTCCGTACGTGATTACGAACATGGCTGACGCACGCGGTATAAATCCCTGTTTTCTGACGTCAGCGGCCTCTTCCCTGCCTATGCCCTCGTGAGGTGGGCAGTGTAAAAAATTTCCTGTCTCTTTTCTCCACCAAGCGAATCCAAAACCATCCGTCAAAATGGTGAGTTGATATTATTTCTTGGAGCAATTAATAAAATATGGGGCACATAAGGTGTCTTTAGCCTTAATATTGATCTTTTTTCATGAGAATTTATTGGATGCTACGTTACTTACATGTCACTTCTGTGGATTGTGCTTTGATCAAAATGGCAACCATTTTGTCATCTGTACCGCTAGCATCTATGGGGCCACCGCCACTCGAGAAAGCCAGTGCTGTTTATTAACTGGCATTATTTGCCTAAGCAAAACTATTTATCACAGGCCTGAGTGGTAATATGTCGATAGAGGTTAAAAAATGCTAACCTTAGGCGAAGCCAAAGTGTTGGGGCTAACTTTGACAGTGGCTTCCCTTGCTTTGACGTGAGCTGTTTTTCCAGAAAAATGCTGATATTATTGTTTGAATTATTGCACAGTTGGCATTTTAACGTGCTACATGTGGTGAGGGGGCTAGCAAAATCAACACAACAATTCGTCGTGTTCTTTAACGTTGTAACGAGTTGTGGGAGTGATTTGCCGGCATTTCGCGTTCCCCGGCTCGGAAGGCAATCAAGCTAATGTTAGCATTTAGCACAGTGTCAAAGTCTGTACACGTGGCCTATTCATGTCGACATATAATGCCGGGTGCTACTGCGGCGAATCAACTTGAAACAAGAATCGATCGGTTACATTATTAGCTAAGGAAATGAAACATTGTCCTTCGCGGGATGTGTGGACAAACACTGACTAGGGGCTGTTAAAAATGATCTTATGAACGTAGACAACAATAACGTCATAGTTGTGATGGCGGATACCCAACGCCCTAGGTGGAAGTGCCGAATGATTCACATTGACTCAGCAACAATTTCAGATGAACAGAGTGTACAGTTACTGTACGGTGAAGTAACTTTAAGACTCGGTCAGAATTGTTTTTTATGAACACTGGTAGACTTACTGAAACCAGAAGTGCCTATAAATTATGAACACCAGTGGCCGTAAATCACGAAACAAGCAGCTAAGCAAGGCTCTTTTGCTATGTACGCACTTTTTTATGCTGGTGCACATCAATAGCTTCAATAGTTCAATAGCTTGTTGGCAGATGATCACTAGGCTTGCAATTGTCTTTTTTTCTCTTTGGGTCAATTGGATGGCCCCAATACCCACTGCATTTCAATAGGAGCCCATACAATGATGGCTAAAGAAATTGTGAACCCCTTCAGCTTGGGATGACAGTGTTAGGTTTTAAAACCTAATCAAACCAGAAGGCCAGGCAGCCACATTAAAAAGTTTGTTCCTTTTTTTTGTGACTGTTTTACCTGAATTTGTCTCCTCAGGTGAACTTTACCGTAGACCAGATCCGTGCCATCATGGACAAAAAGGCCAACATCCGTAACATGTCTGTGATTGCGCACGTCGACCATGGAAAGTCAACTCTGACAGACTCGCTGGTGTCGAAGGCTGGCATCATTGCCTCAGCTCGTGCTGGAGAGACCCGATTCACAGACACACGCAAAGATGAACAGGAACGCTGCATTACCATCAAGTCCACGTAAGTATCTTGCTGCGTTACCCACTGTATTGTTTCTCCTTCCTGCAGTTTTTTTTCCCTCATATGAATCTTGGCAGCAGGTAGATAAGTAACATTGTAAGTGGTGTGAGCACTTACGTTTTTATCGGTTAGTACCTGTTCAGCTGTGATTTCTCCACATTGCAGCTTAACCGGAGAATCTAGGTGGCGAAAATATTCTGCTTGTGGGAATGTCTTTTTCACAAGTTGCCCACCAGCTACATAGATAACTATGGCACTCTTTATTTTGACTATTTTGGCTGCTGTTGTCTGCCTTGTTGTCTCAATCCTTTCAGCTAGATGGAAAACACAATTTGAAGAAAGTGGTGTTACGACAGCAATACGTGCACCTTTTCAGTCTACAGTACAATGTGACATGTCTGCACAGTATTGACATGCATACAGTTGGTAGACTTGTAGAACTTGTTTTGTAGTTAATTACTGTACACATTACTGAAGATGTGTCGAGCTCTAAGGGTTATGTATAAACAGGCATGTTGCTTTTGAAAAAAATCAGCTAGTTAATTAACTGCTAAATTTGTCATGTGTCCTTTTCCTAACTTGCAGTGCCATCTCCTTGTACTATGAGCTGGCTGAAAATGACTTGGCCTTCATTAAGCAGACCAAGGATGGAGCCGGCTTCTTGATCAACCTGATTGACTCACCAGGGCACGTTGACTTCTCCTCTGAAGTGACTGCTGCTCTCCGTGTGACTGATGGAGCCCTGGTTGTAGTGGACTGCGTGTCTGGTAAGGAGCCCGAACAATCCTCAGTAGCTGATGTTAGCTATCCAGATGAATTCTCAGTTTTTCACTTACGCTTCTTTCTTTTGGCTCAGAATCAAAAGACCACAGGCTGACACCAGCACCAAAAAAATAAAAAACATTTACAGTGCCAGTCACAACCTTCTATCGCGTAAATCCGAAATTCAGAATATTTAATGAGATTTGAAATGCCATACAAGTAGGTCAATTTGATGTAATGCTCTTTGGTTCTTTTTTTTCTTTTTTCTTTTTTTTTTTTTTAAAGATACAAACCACTAAATGTGCTCATTCTGGCCCACAGGGGAGCTTGCTAATACGATTGTCTTAAAAATAATATCCTTAATACTACTTACCATTGTATTTATGTGAAATCACATTTATAACCTAACCTGCTTTCCCCTGGGTTAAATTGTCTATTGTTGTGCATCCCTACCAGGTGTTTGTGTGCAAACTGAGACAGTGCTCCGTCAGGCCATTTGCGAGCGTATCAAGCCAGTCCTGATGATGAACAAGATGGACCGTGCCTTGTTGGAGTTGCAGCTTGAACCTGAAGACCTTTACCAGACTTTCCAGCGCATTGTTGAGACGGTCAATGTCATCATCTCCACTTATGGAGAAGATGAGCATGGACCTATGGGCAACATCATGGTAAGTGGCTGTCTGAACCTTTAAGTGCAACACCCACTGGCTTCATTGTGTTTGCACGCTTGTAGAAAACCATGAGTATTTTTGACTCTTGTCTCTCAAGTAAAGTCATTTCAGCTGTCACTATAGCTAATTTAAATTTGTAATGAATTAATCAAAATGCACGTGTCCTGATATGGTGCTGTCAACTCTCCTAGGTTGATCCAGTCATTGGTACTGTCGGCTTTGGCTCTGGACTCCATGGCTGGGCTTTCACCCTGAAGCAGTTTGCTGAGATGTATGCTGCCAAGTTCGCAGCTAAGGGTAACACCCAGATGACTCCAGCTGAGCGCTGCAAGAAGGTGGAAGATATGATGAGGAAACTGTGGGGTGACAGGTGAGTCTCTAAATGGAGAGCTTGATTAGAAAATGAAGTGTCTGTGATTAGGTAATATAGTTGGCAGTAACGCACAGTGACAGACACTCAATAAAGGGACAGGACGGCACGCAAAAGTGGCTTCTTTTAAAATGTTTCAACTCATATTTTAAATTGAAACAATCTCTTCAAATCTCACAATTTGTGTGTGATATCAATGTAGCTGTATCTGATTATTGTCTTGGAAAATCTTTACATCTCATCTATTATTTTAGGTACTTTGATGCGGAAACTGGAAAGTTCAGCAAGAGTGCTAATGGACCCGATGGCAAAAAGTACCCCCGCACCTTTGTTGCTCTTATCCTGGACCCCATCTTCAAGGTAACCAGATTTGACAAGACTTTGATTAATTATTGAATTACAGTGCACTTACACTTACAGCGGTGTTCAGAGAAGTACATTTTATAACTAGGACATTTTGTTAGTAAAATTGGACTATATTAAATGAACAGTTACTTTGTATGCCTGCAAGTGATGACCTGAATATTCTTCACTTTGACCTGATTTACCAGTGATGATAACCTTCAGTCTGAGCAGGGCACAAAAACAATGGTTTGCTTCAACATCTTTGGCTTGGCCATGTTAAATGCATTCTGCCAATTCAAATTGTCTTCTTTTCAGGTGTTTGATGCCATCATGAACTTCAAGAAGGAGGAAACTGCCAAACTGATCCAGAAACTGGAAATCAAGCTGGATACTGAGGACAAGGACAAGGAGGGTAAGCCTCTCCTGAAGGCTGTCATGCGTCGCTGGCTGCCCGCTGGTGAAGCCCTTCTGCAAATGATCACCATCCACCTGCCTTCCCCCGTCACTGCCCAGAAGTACCGCTGCGAGCTGCTCTATGAAGGACCTGGAGATGATGAGGCTGCCATGGGTATAAAGCCAATTTACTTTAACTTTGTTTATGCAGAGGATTACAAGATCAAACATGTATAGCCAATGCATAATATCAACAATTGCTTGTTGTTCTCTGACTTGTACTGATTGTCAGAATAAATTGTTTACCCAGGTATCAAGAACTGTGACTCCAAGGCTCCCTTGATGATGTACATCTCAAAGATGGTACCTACCAGTGACAAGGGTCGCTTCTACGCCTTTGGCCGTGTGTTCTCTGGATCCGTCTCCACCGGACTGAAAGTACGCATCATGGGACCAAACTTTGTCCCTGGAAAGAAGGACGACCTCTACCTGAAGCCAATTCAGAGGTTAGTTTCAGCATCTGGCCTGTTGGTTATTTTATGTGTTGTAGCATAAATTATGAATTTATCAGGTATTGATCACTTCTGAATTGTCTTTCTCTACCACTCATGTACATTTGTCCTTGCAGGACCATTTTGATGATGGGCCGTTACGTTGAGCCCATTGAAGATGTGCCATGCGGTAACATCGTGGGTCTGGTTGGTGTGGACCAGTACCTTGTCAAGACCGGAACAATCACCACCTTTGAGCAGGCACACAACATGAAAGTCATGAAGTTCAGTGTCAGCCCTGTCGTGAGAGTTGCTGTTGAGGCCAAAAACCCAGCTGACCTGCCCAAGCTGGTGGAGGGATTGAAGCGTCTGTCCAAGTCCGATCCTATGGTGCAGTGTATCATTGAGGAGTCTGGAGAACATATCATTGCAGGAGCTGGAGAGCTGCATCTGGAGATCTGTCTGAAGGATCTGGAGGAGGACCATGCTTGCATTCCACTCAAGGTAAACTTGAGTTATGAAGTAATATGTATTTGCCCATATAAGTGTAAAGATTCCTAAAAATCAAATGGATAAGAGGTTCATTTTGATATTATCCTCAAAGGTGAACATTTTTGCATTGAACTTTGCTGTTCTCTTTTTAGAAATCTGAACCAGTGGTGTCCTACAGAGAGACGGTCAGTGAAGAATCAAATACCATGTGTCTGTCAAAGTCACCCAACAAGCACAACCGTCTGTTCATGAGGGCTCGTCCCTTCGAAGATGGCCTGGCAGAGGACATTGAGAAGGGTGACGTTAGCGCTCGTCAGGAGCTTAAGGCCCGTGCCCGTTACCTTGCTGACAAGTATGAGTGGGATGTCACTGAGGCCAGAAAAATCTGGTGCTTTGGCCCTGATGGAAATGGCCCCAACATGCTGGTGGATGTTACCAAGGGAGTGCAGTACCTTAATGAGATCAAGGATAGTGTTGTGGCAGGCTTCCAGTGGGCAGTCAAGGAGGTAAGGGACCATCATATGCAAGAATTCACTGGTCATTGCACTCAGCTAAAATTGTCTTAAGTTTATTATGGAGATATTAGCTTAAAAGATAGTCTGTTCTTTTTTTAATGCAGAGATCATTTTAAATCTGTTAATCTTGTTTTCAGGGTGTCCTCTGTGAAGAGAACATGCGTGCCATTCGCTTCGACATCCATGATGTGACCCTGCACACAGATGCTATTCACCGTGGTGGTGGTCAGATTATCCCCACTGCCCGCAGAGCTCTGTACGCCTGTGAGCTGACAGCTGAGCCCAGACTCATGGAGCCTGTCTATCTGGTGGAGATCCAGGTATGTGCTGTGCACGTGTAGTCTGCATTTTGTTTCTTCTAGTTACTTGACTACCTGAGACGAGTTTAGGCCTCTGATTAATCCCTTTTACTTTTAAAGTTGCTTGTCACACCTTTAGGGTTTTGGAAGGGTACAATGGATTCGTTACAAAAAAATTTATTTATCACACACACTGTTAAGATTTTACAGTTGCATTTATATTTCACAGATTTTGGTATTGTTTGTCCAACCCAATATCTCTTGCCTATTCTGCAGTGCCCTGAAGTTGCAATGGGTGGAATCTATGGTGTGTTGACCAAGAGGCGTGGTCACGTGTTTGAGGAGTCCAGTGTGATGGGAACACCCATGCGTGTCATCAAGGCCTACCTGCCTGTCATGGAGTCATTTGGTATGTCTTTGTTTTTTTTTGTTTTTTTTTAATAAGCCAAGCAGCAAAATCATGTGTTCCAAAGCAGTGATCATCTTGATTTTATATTTAGTGTTAGTCTTTCACTGTTTTTTGCTACATTTTAGTGACTGAGGCATTAAAATATGATACCTTTGTCTGAAGTTGGCATTTAAGTCATCAAATTTATGGTGAGGTCACAGGTGTCACCTTAGTGTGCAGTCATCATGGTAATCTAGTGTTCTCTTGGAGATGAGGAATGGGAAAAGGCTCTGTTTGCCTTCTCATATCAGACTGCAATTGTTTGCGCACATGGCGCCTATTTCACTGTTCTGTCTGTCAAGTGTACAGTGCTTAGTAAATAGTTATCAACAGTCCTGTACTCTTTTCTGCCGAGTACATGAGTAAGCCAGTTACGTCATTTTAACATGACGTGGCCTCCACTTGCATTTTGTTGTTAATTTTCAGTTGGATTGGATATGTTATGTTTTTTCTAATCCCTGAAAGAAACAATAGCTAATTGACATGTCACCGAAACCCAAGATGCTTGTTTTTAGTACAATTCAAATACCAAACTTCTTAAGAGGAGATACTATTGGCAGCAAATGATAATTGTTTAACCACCAGATGCAAACGGTGTATGATTCTGCATATGCAGGTAGATGGGTATAAACAAACATAATTGTTGGCCTGGATTTTATACCCTCTACAAAGATATATTCCAGTGTGTGTGCCAATTACGCAAGTTGACTATGTTGTGTACATGCTAGCTTGTACTTCAACAGATTACAGCAGCATTGTGAATGATTTGAAAGCAGCAGACAGGTGCTGAGTATAATTTCACTTGCACCCATTAAAACGTATTTTGCTCTGTCCATTCCCAGGTTTCACAGCTGACCTTCGCTCCAACACTGGTGGCCAGGCCTTCCCACAGTGTGTGTTTGACCACTGGCAGATCCTTCCAGGAAACCCAATGGACACCACAAGCAAGCCTGGTGTAGTTGTCATGGAGACACGCAAACGTAAGGGTCTCAAGGAAGGTATCCCAGCCTTGGACAACTACCTGGACAAATTGTAAAAGCCTGAACCCATCTGGCTCATGCCTCATTCCTCGTTTCCCATCAAATTTAAGTCTACATCATGGGACCGGACTGTACAGAACATAGGGAGCACTAATGTTTGCCAAAAGCATTGACAATAATGAATAAACATCTACAAAAATTGTAAACGATAATAAAAGAAAATAAAAACTTTTATGGTTCAGGCTGTTTTTTTGTTTTTTCTGTTTGTTTTGGGGGGTGGTGATCATGTGGATGCTGTTAAGTTATTTAAAGGGCTGTGGTGCTGTTATATTTCTTTCATATTGTAAAATGATTTTCAGGTCGAATTTCAGTTTTTAATGGCAGTCAGACCATTTTCAATTTATGTTGCCGATTTTTAAAAAAAAAAAAAAAAAATTCTCCAACAGTGCAACCTTCTTGTCTTGCTATCCTCATTTCTTACCTTAGACATGTTTATGGTCTACTGTAATGTCTGGGGGGTGCTGTGATGTGCTGAATACTGAAGATTTGATGTGAAGTTGGTTGCACAAAGTTGCATCACATTTCTGTGATGCATTTTTATGTCCATTTTGGCTAAGACACAAACTTAAATTTAAAAGGTGAGTGGAAAACAGTGGAAACCTGGTTCTTGAAAGAAATACAGCTGTACTACTGAAGTGAGTGGGATTGTGTTCAGATTACAGCCAGATCAGAACATTCGAACAAGTTTAATACCATACCCACAAAGAATGCCTGACATGACAGAATATGTGCCTAATTTGCAGATAATATTGATGGAGCTGCCTCATTTGTAATTATCGCTTCAAGTTGGTAGCTAAATTTATATCTGAAGGTCTAAAACATTTCCATGAAACCTTATTGCAGTTGTAACCCAAAAGTTATTACCCAAAAATGGGAATTAAAATGTTGATTGCTGATGTAGCAATTACGTGCATCTATATCAACAATAAAACCAGGCCCGAGACCCATTTTCAAAGTGATCGTTGATGTCATGGTTTTTGTCAAGAGTACTCGCATCAACAAAGAATTTTTTTTTTCTTTTTGTAATCAAGTTATTGTGAACGGTTATGACATGCTAAATTTTATTAATATATATATATATATATTTATTTTAATTAGGAGGGT
This sequence comes from Seriola lalandi dorsalis, assembly GCF_002814215.2. Taxonomy (NCBI): domain Eukaryota; kingdom Metazoa; phylum Chordata; class Actinopteri; order Carangiformes; family Carangidae; genus Seriola; species Seriola lalandi. The sequence goes on along the minus strand of NW_019524955.1, from coordinate 32,025 downwards.
AAGTTTACACTTTTAAGTTATAAACCATCATTTTACCCTTTTGGAATGGTGAAGGTTTCAATTAGGTTAACGTGCAATTGTTAACTAATTCAAATTTCTGGCACCAGGGGCGTAGTGTAGCGTAGTGGTTTAAGCAGGCGCCCCATGTGTAGAGGCTACAGTCCTCGCTGCAGTTGGCCCCGGTTCGAATCCCGCATCGGACAGCCTTTCACTGCATGTCATTCCCCCTCTCTCTGCCTACCCGTTTCCTGTCACTCTCCACTGTGCTGTCCATTAAAGGCATAAAAAGCCCAAAAAAATATACTTTAAAAAAAAAAAATTTCTGGCACCACAACTGAAAGAACAGATACCCATGTTGGTATATTTGCTCTGGTCTAAATAGGTGACTTCCCCCAACTCTACAGAGATGACCTTTATGATACTGCAGTTATTAAGATGTTATTTACACACTATGTTGTAGCAGTAAGATTATCCTTCAGAGGCAGCCA
>NW_019524955.1:0-31517 GCF_002814215.2 Seriola lalandi dorsalis | reverse complement strand
ATATATATATATATATATTTATTTTAATTAGGAGGGTAAGTTTACACTTTTAAGTTATAAACCATCATTTTACCCTTTTGGAATGGTGAAGGTTTCAATTAGGTTAACGTGCAATGGTTTAGTAATTCAAATTTCTGGCACCACAACTGAAAGAACAGATACCCATGTTGGTATATTTGCTCTGGTCTAAATAGGTGACTTCCCCCAACTCTACAGAGATGACCTTTATGATACTGCGGGGCTCAGTTATTAAGATGTTATTTACACACTATGTTGTAGCAGTAAGATTATCCTTCAGAGGCAGCCAACAAGCTGTTGAAGTTGCTGCTTTCCAACATGTGTCTTTGGGTTCAAGCCCAACTCAACCGTGACTAATTTGTTCTGTCAGAACTTAAGTTTGTGATAAATTCTGTTTAACTCCCAGACTTTGAAAACCATGAACAAATTCTTCTATCAATTGCTTTTGTAGCTAATAACCTAATAGATTGTAAAATGGAGGAGAACTCTTTGTGTGTTTAAGCTCTCTAAGGGGTTTGATCCAAATAATATGGTAAAAGAAATAAGGCACAGCAGACAATGTGGAGACAATGATCCACAACCATATAACTGTTTTTGGTTTCAGTAACTGCTTCTGAAAGATGTGCATGTTGCCCTCCTGTATTTGTACGCCAAACATCAATTTGCACCAGTCTATACAAATAAATATTAGAATTTATTTATATTTATATTTATATTAGAATTCGATTTCTTGTGTTTGTTTTGAAACCAGATGTTAGAGTGCCGACACATGCTTTCATTGACACTGGCTTAATGAATTCAAAAGGCATCTGTCGCTTCATTTTGGACTTTATTTATGAAGCTTTTTTACTTTGTTTGAAGGATGTATTGTTTGGGTTCACAAATTATACAAGCGATCTAGAAAATGAACATTTTATATGCAATCTCATCATACTACCTGCCAAGTTTTGTATCCATAAATGTAAGGTGTTAAAAACTAAACCCTCTTTTTGTACTTTTAAGAAGGAAGCAGAGTCCTATATCAGAACATTATCTACCTCATGTAATAGTAAAGCTGTAAAAAAAAAACCTTCAATCTGTGCTCCAAATTTTAAATATTAATATGATTTAGTTATTTAGTTATTTAGTTAGTTATAGTATACTTTAACAAAAAATATCTTTCTTATTATAGCATTTTCAGTTTATATTTGTTTATCTGTTTATAACCCCTGGCGCTGCGCATATTTGTTGTCTGTCTTTGTTAATTATGTTGGACTACTTCTTTTGTGCCTTACTTTGAATATGTAATGTAATTAATAAAAAAAAGCTTCCGGCAAAGACTTTCAAAATAAAACTGAGGCAGGGCACGTTAATTTATTTTTGTTGAAACGACACCCACATCTTGCCACAATTACGGCACATTATCCATATTAGGGAAGCATGAGAACATATATGCCTTATTACAATAGTAAAGTTCAAGATTTTATGAAAACGGTTTTTAATTTTAGCTCATTAGAGACTGCCAGTAGTGGAAAATAACTACAAACATTTACTCAAGTACAAAATACAATTTTGAAGTACGTGTATTGTACTTAGTATTTCCCTTTAGTACTACTTTATACTTCCACTCCACTACAATAATTATCATCCTCTAAGAATTAGTATGCAACAAGGGAAAACTTTGAGTAATCTAGCTTTATGTGTTTTACTGGTACATGATATATACCAGTATACGCATACTAGTGAGTGGGCTGAGGGAGTATGTAGTCAGCCAATCATGAGTCTGTGCACCGACCAATCAGATGACAGGCAGACGGGCTTCTCTTCCTGTTTGGCCAAAGGATTCATTATCGGGTGAGTAATAAAATGTTTATCCTAAAAAGTAGAAACAATTGTATAAAACCGCCACTGTCCTGAGTCAATAAACATTATTGAACGTACTAATATGTATTTTGCTGTATTATTATTTTTCCTTTGGGGGAGGAGCAGTTTGGATTACCTTTGTGCCCGTTGTGTGTGTGTGTGTTACAACAGTGCGGCCAGTTAGCCTCACTGAACTGCTAGCAGGCAGGTTAGCATCAGAAGCGGCAACACTGTGGGGTCATTAATGCTGAAATGTACAATTGCTCATATCTTGTTTTTTTATTTTTTTTAAGTTTTTTTTACAACTTCTCACGCGCTTTTGTGCACACACACCTTCCACGACACAACCCTGACGGATAAATACGTGTTTTCATACTTTAACGGAAGGAGATCATGGGAGGGATCAAACAGGAGCAGAGTGATGCATCGCAGCAGCCCAGAGCCTCGCATTCAGCGGATCAGCCACAAGAGGAGGTGAGTACTGCTACGTCCGATCACGGTAAACAGGGTTTGTAAATTGCTTTAAATTTGCCTCCTTATTTGCATATAAGGTTGTCCTGTTTTGAATTCCATTGAGCATTTTGTTTAAGGACTTTTACTATACAGTTCACTATATGCTCACTTGCCATTGTTTGGTAAACTTAAAGTAATTCACACTATTACAACAGACCTGGAGTAAATCTTACTTTCATATAGGTTATAAATTTACAGAAGGTGACAAAATATCAGGATTTTAGTTAACTCTTTGAAAAAACATGCAATGTTGACTGGATGGGTGGAGGTTCACTAAGCTTACATACTCTCTCTGCATGACAACTTCCAGTCAATGAATAAGATGAACTAATGGCAAAAAGAGGAAATATCTCTTAATATAACGCAATACAATTCAACAGCACTACAAACTATAGCCTCCTAAATGACAATAACAGAAATAACACTGTTTGTATTAGTTTATGTAGTGGAGCTGAAACAATTAATCAATTAATTAATTAGTCAGTCAACATGAAGTTAAACCATTTTGAGAACTGATTGATTAATTGTCTTTTTTTTTTTAAGTAAAGATGCCAAAAATTCTGGTTCCAGCCACTTAAATATGAATATTTTCAAATTTTCCTAGTGTTTATAATGGTTTATGATTATCTTTGGATTGTAGAGTTTTGGTTGGACTCTTCAGTGTGATTTCCTGATATTTTACTGACCAAACAGTGCTGTTTCCCTTCTGTGCAGCCTAAAAAGAGAGGTTGGCCAAAAGGAAAGAAAAGAAAGAAGGTGCTACCAAATGGTCCCAAGGCACCAGTAACAGGATATGTCCGCTTTCTGAATGAACGGCGGGAACATATGCGGGCCCGATATCCTGACTTACCTTTTCCAGAAATCACTAAGAGACTCGGAGCCGAGTGGACAAGATTAGCCCCAAATGACAAACAGGTAACTTTTCAAATTTTCCACATTTACAAAGGGCTATATTCAGTGTCATGGGTATTCAATTTTGCTTTATTACTGGGCCCGTTTGACAGATATTCACAATGACACATGGAAATCTAGTCAAGAATATAAACACAGGTGTTATTGTGTTATTGCTGTATTTGAGTTTTGCCACTAGGAGAATCATTATTTGTCTTGTTCACATTCATAAAGATTTTGTTCAGAGGTGTTCTTTCCACTTTGATGGTTGTGAAATCCGCGTGCTTTCAAAAATATTTTTATGATAAAATGAACATGATTATTTCTCTAAAAGAAGGTTTCAAATCTTTAAGCAAGATTGATTTTTCCCCCTCAATAAAATAACAACATTATTTGTGTACTGACAGCGCTATCTGGACGAGGCGGAGCGGGAGAAGATGCAATATGCCCAGGAGCTGAAGGAATATCAGCAGACTGAGGCCTATCAGATCACCAGCGCTAAGATACAGGACAAAAGGATCAAGAAAGGTGATTGGTTTCTACTCGTGTAATGTTAATGCCTCTAAAATAACCACCACATCACCAGGACAAAGGGCAAGATGCTGTAAATTTCTTATTCCATTAGTTTGTTCCATCTGAGCTGTACTGGACATAAATTTTTCTCTTTCAGAAGACACTCCATCTGTCATCATCAGTACTAGTTCAGGGTCCTCTTTAACAAAGGTACACGTCTACATCTTCCTCACTGTATATTCTGCAATGTCATGATTATATAGAATGCACACAGCTAAGTTGTCCATTTGCTGATTTTGTCCCTTCAGGCTTCTGACCTCTCAAGCAGATTCGACATCCCTATCTTCACAGAGGAGTTTCTTGATCAGAACAAAGGTAACCAAGGAACTGAAAATGGAAAATAATCATTCTGACTTGAAGCACAAAGCTGTGTGTTCAGCATGGCCATTGTGCCATTACCTTGTTGGCTAAAAGGACATTAACTCTGTAGGTGTTATGTTCTATCTAAGATAAAGCATCTAGGTCATAATCTTATACTCTCATCAAATGTTTTTTATACTTTACTCTTTGTTGTTTCAGCTCGTGAGGCTGAGTTGCGACGGCTTCGTAAGGCCAACATTGAGTTTGAGGAGCAGAATGCGGTGTTGCAGCGGCACATTAAGGACATGTACAATGCTAAAGAGCGCCTGGAGGCTGAACTGGGGCAGGATGAGAAGCGCACCCAGGCTCTTCAGCAGCACTTGTTGGCCATTAAACACACGCTGGTCAACAGTCTCTCATCAGTCCCCCTGCCAGGTCAGCAGTCAGGTGACTGAATTTAGTCAGAGGGAAGACACATGGAGAGTAATAATCCTAAATGATATCTCCTAGTATGATGTTATATTTTCATGCTGAGTTCATTTAATTTAATTTCTCATTATAAATGCACTGATAATGTTAACCTTCTTAATGACTAGTTTATTAGATTTTTAAATATCTATAATACAAACTGAATCATCTTAGGAACTGCTATATCAGAGCTCAAATTTCATTATTTAAAAAAAAAAAATCAATCAATGACAGGTAAATTTGACTCTACTGTTTTTCTTTTACAGGTACAGGTGAGACAGCCTCTCTTGGGAACCTGGACTCATACCTGAGTCGTCTCAGTGGAGTGCTGGAGGGAAACCCCCACAAGCACCGTGCTCTGCTCACCCAGCTTTGTGAGGTTCTCTCTCATTTTGACAGGTAACTGAAACCTTTTCAACACATATATCATATGTATGTCACAGCCGACTAAACATGCATTTAAACCTGTGTTTGACCACTGATACCATCTACTGATCACGGGTACGGGACTACCACCTACACATCAGGTAGTTCTGAACACATCAGTCTAAAAACACAGTGTTATCTGGATCATACCAGATATCAGATAGGTGTGTCTATTAAATTGGCATGTGAGTGTTGATTTATTTAATCACTGTATGTATGTGTCATAGCAACTCTTTCCTTGAACTGGAGAATCAGTATATTTACTGAAGACTTAAAACTTAAAGATCTTATGGCATGGATTTATACAGTCACTAGAGTAATATGCACGCCCCATGTGTAGAGGCTACAGTCCTCGCTGCAGTTGGCCCCGGTTCGAATCCCGCATCGGACAGCCTTTCGCTGCATGTCATTCCCCCTCTCTCTGCCTCCCTGTTTCCTGTCACTCTCCACTGTGCTGTCCATTAAAGGCATAAAAAAGCCCCAAAAAATATACTTTTAAAAAAAAAGAAAATGACTGGCATTTATGCATAATCAAGGGATGTATTTGAAATGATTTACAGACTATAATGTTACTTTAAGCCATTTTCTCAGTCATACATGGCCATTAAAGGAAACAGACAATATAACAGCTGAATAACAACGTTAGATGACACATGGTGTAACGTGTTGTTACCATAACAGCAGCGGTGCATAAATTACTTGTTCCACCTGTTAATAATCCTATTATTTAATTCTTGGGAGATAAAAAGTACAAAACGTTTCTGTCTTGCTGGCATTGCACCTAAAAACAAAGCACTCCAAGATGCCTGTGTATAGCTGTTTTAGCTCTTATGTACTGCTGTGACAATCCACCTGAACCTCTGCAGGTTTTGCAGCTGTAGCTTGCATGCTTTGACCAGGTGCAGCCATCTTTGTGATGCACCCATTATTGTAATCAATGGCATCGGCTACATGGATGCCTCACCGCAGCCCTAACCGACTGTCATTTAATATTTTTCTTTTTATGTTCATCGAGAGCCACTCATCAAAAAAACTCCACAGTCAAGACTGCACTTTCTTGGGCCTTTGTAGACATATAATCTCAGTGGCATTAAACATGCAGAGTAGTATGATAGGTCCAAGGGGAAATTACATGGGATATTGAGGGAAAAGATGAGTTGCTCAGCTCTAGAGTGTGTTTAGTTGAAATTTTTTATAATCGGCTGAGTGTGTAAGCAGCCCTTCTGGAGAACATTAACAATTGGCCTCAAGGGAATCTGAATTTGAGAAAGCTGTTTTAAAATGTTTTATCATCATTAAAAGTGGTTGCGATTCAGTGTAGTGTACAGTTCCCACAAATAAGTTTTTCTTCGTCTGTCAAATTGTTAAAACTTAAGAAATCACTTTGACTTTACCATCATGTTAAAGTATGCTTTCAGTCAATTTATTATCGGCTCCAATATATTTATTTTCTATTGTAATCTTTGCAGTTAAAACCAGTAAGCAAAGATAACCCCAAAAGAAAAGAGGCAACAAGAAGATATGAGTAGCACAACATTATTGGGACTATATCAGACATGATTATCCTTGTTGTATTCCTCAACTTTCAAATCTGAATATCATGTTTTCTCTGTCTGCATGCTGTAATTCCTTGTCAGTGAGAAGTTATGAGGAGACTCCATTGAGAAACCCTTTCATTCCTGCATCACGACGGGCTCAGTGGTATTAGGTGAAGTCAGTGCCATTCAACAACACATGTGGATATCTCAAGGATAGTAAAGGCAAGGGTACAAGCACTTCAAAACACCACACACAGACAATGTCTACATGCCTCTTCTTTATGAATATATTTATTCTGTGGAATATGTGTATTCACGCACAGGATTTTTTGTTAATGTAAATCTGTGTGGCAGTGTTGAGGGTTTTTACAGTTGAGGAATTTCATTAAGTGTAATGTAATTTTAACTTCTCAACTGCCGTAAGTAAATTTGGATTGACCGTAATTCTGTTGTATAGCTTTGTATCAGCAGTTACCTACAGGCCCATGACCTGTCCAATAAGATAAGCCGAACAACCAGTTTACATTGAATGCCATTTGGCCTGCGGCGGTTGGAAAATGTGTACGTAGTGTTATTTAGACTGCATGGAAAAAAAAACTGGAAAGGATGAAAATAAAATGTAAGGGTATACATGTTTGAATTTATATTGATAATGGCAGGTTGTGGGATTGATAAGCAGTTTCACATATTGTCAGAAAATTATATATTTGTGTACATTTGTATTTTTTGAAATGTTCATTAAACCATACTTAAAATGTCTCCAACAAAACATGAATGTATGCAGTTTTGCAATTTTTTAAAATTGCCATGAGGTATGCCTTATTATTTAATACCAACTTATCAAATTTGCATGTTTAGATACCAACTAACTCTGAAGTTGTAAGGGAAGTTGTGTGTCAGCAGGGGGAGCTGTTGGCCTGCACAGGAGGAAGTAGTTAATGATTTGAATCTTAGACTAGAGTTTAAGGGTATATCACTGTGTTTGTTTGTGGTGTAGATTTTGCCTGTGGTAACTCAGTCAGACCAAGGCTCAAAGTTTAATAGCTCATGACAAATTACATATTTTTCTTTTTCTGTACTCTGTAATCTTAGGCACCAACAGTCAAGTTATCACTTAACTAAATCTCCTCACAGCTCCAACTAAAGATTATTTTCATTCTAAATTAATCTACCAATTCATTTCTCCTTGATTAATCATTTGGTTTATAAAATATCAGGAAACGGTGAGAAACGCCTGCTACAATTTCCTAGAGCACAAGGTGACCTAATCAAATGGTTTGGTTGACCATCAGTCTGAAACCCAAAGATATTCAATGTACTGTAATGTCAAACAAGAATGGCAAACCTTCACATTTTAGAACCTGTAACCACAAAATGTGACATTTTGCCTGAAAAATTACTAAATTAATAGATTTTCTGTTGATCGACTAAACAACTAATTGTTTCAATTCTACCTACATATATACATGTATGTCTGTGCATGTGCGTGTATATATACTAGTTTTCCAGTTGAATTTGTGCGTACGAGAGCCACAGTATACGGGAATCCATACGTTGCTTCCTCATAACCGAAACTCTTGCTCTAGGTGTATGTGAAGATGAATGTCCATTAACTGACTCACAGTGTTTATATCCTGGTCAGCTTTCCTCTGGAGTTGTAGTGTTTCCTAAAAAGTAGGACTGGGTAATATCGTCCAGATCAGTTATCACAATATTTTACACTGGACACTTTCATGTTGATAATCTGAAATTATTTGATGGTATCAGTTGAGCATTTCCTAAGATAAATTTGAGAAACATGTTGAAAATACAGAGGGAGAGTGTTTCAGCATCTCCACTCCCACCGCCCCCACCCATACACACCGCCGCCGCCACCGCCCTGACGTCACTGCCAGGAGCTGTCCACGCAGCGGTGGTGCTGAAGCTGAACAAGATGGCTGTGTGTTGGAGAGCGAGGAGCTGAGAGAGAAGGTGTAAGGGTGGGGGGGAGAGGGTCTCAAATTTAGACAGACACGCCATAAAAAAAAAAAAAAAGACAGAGAGATTTGCGACTCTGACGCTCACCCTCAAAGTGTGAAGACTTCTTTTTGACCAGCCTAACGAGTCGTGCCAGGCCCCGTGTCTGCGACCGACGGCAGGCTTCTCCATCTCCAGCCCAGCGAGTCTCTCCCGGGCTGACTACTGCACAGATTAGCTCCGATAAGAAAGCTGGTGAAGAAGCTGGACCCCGTACTAAAGGCTCATATAAGAAATGTCATTGCTGTGTGTCGGAGGTAAGAGAAAATCTAACAATCTACATATTGGGACGACTTGCTGTTAATTTCCTCGAGCGGCTGGTGTGAGAAGCTTAAATAGCTCCAAGTCGCATCTCTACGGCTTTTCGGTATTTACCTGTGAGGATAACGATCCATCCAACAGTATTTTGCAATAGCCATTATACAGAGAAATCTTATTATCTGCTACTTCATAAAATTGCAGACTAATGCACACCCAGTTGATGAGGTTAATACTTTCCAACACCTTTGGCAATTTTGCATATTTCTAATCTATTTTGTTTTTGACTGTCAATCACCCTCAAGTATCTCACTCTTGTTATCTTCCATCACAACCTGGTTTCATTTTACAAAACCTGGCATTGCTACAATAGAATCTATCGATTTATGGAGTAGGTGTATGCTTTCTGGCAGCCGCTGTCAAACATAGTAAAACAAGATGTAACCCACTCTGTTTGTCCCCTTGTAGCAGAAGCGTAGGGTGTTTCATATCAGAAAGCAGATGGCATTTTGATAAAAAAAAATCATCGCAAGTGTAAACGTTGCATCTCAGTTTCCATGCGTTATTGCACAAGCAAGAAAAGGCGTGTGCAGCAGCCGTCAAGGTTTCTTTACAGTAGGATATTTCTTTAAACCACGTGATTGACTGCGAGATTCTTAAATTATCTTTCTCCTATTGATTGAGCTCTATAATGTCAACCACTGCCTGTTCTGCTTTTGAATAATTCAAGATTTCTCAACTGGTTTTCAAATGGGTCTTCTGTATAAAGACAGCATTGTGCTGTATTATGACTGCCTTTCAAATGTATTTGTAATTGTTTTCAGTGAAGTCTATGATGTGGTCTATAATGTATTATTTCTCCAACTGAACAAATACAAAGTGGATCCAAAAGAGATGTAGTGTTTTTTTGTTTTGTTTGTTTGTTTGTTTTTGTTTTTGTTTTTTTGTTTTTTTTACATGTAATAGCTCATCACTGATTCTATTAATACTCACTGTAAAAACTGAACATTTACAGGCAGAGTAGACCTGTGGTCATATAAAAGATGTGAATTTATGTTGGTTTTGCATGGTCAGGATGGGGATTTCATAAACAAGACTTAAGGCCTCTATTAATCAAAACTTATTGTTGTTTTTTTTAATTAGGAGGAGTCCTTTGCTGTCCGGTATCATTTCAATTGATTTGCATTTCAATGTCTAAGGGGAAACTGGATAGACAGATTTTATAAATGTTGAGTGAATCAAATGCTTTTATCCCAGGGATCTCCTGAAACCACCTCAATAACTACTGGTCATCCCCAGTTCCCACTTTAAGAACCAAAAGTTCAAACCATTTGACCCATACTCATATCAGCAGACTCAAGTATTTATCAAGAATCTCAGAATATGTCAATGAAATTGTAAATCATCTACTTAGTAATTATTTAAGATTTTTTATGTTGCTTCTTAGCAAAATGTCTTGCGTTTTACCTTAAAATGAAACCCATCTTGTTAGAATGGATTTAATACATTTAAAAAAACTGACTAAATTTGAGTGAAATTTACTGAAATCACAGCTGTCAGAGCCCCTTAAACCACAAATTTATTTAATCCAACCCAAGAAAGATTTACATATCTTAATTCCTACTGAAATGTGTGCACATCTTTATCCTGTCATTTGCCAGTTCCTGGGAACTCTCAAACAAGTTTGAACAGAACTCTTTGCAGCTCTCTAAAATCCCAGATGAATTGGTATGAGTTTCCCTAGTTGTGACAGTTCATAAAAGCTCCTCAATCACACCTAAGCCTAAAACTACGAACAAATTGAACCATGCACTCTGAGAATTCTGGTCCAGTTTGGGCAGATTTCCTACGCTGACACTTGATAAATGTGGAGCCTGATTTATCCGGGAGCAGTGACGGAAAAAAGGGAAAAAGCTTTTCCTTCAAGCTTCTTGTTCAGATTGAGGGAGAGGTTGCAGAAGGCTTGTAGTGTTTTTGAAGACGCTGCTACTGTACGTTGTTGACACCAGTGCTAGAGCTGATTGCACAGATGTCAGGATTGAGATTCAGGCTTGTTGGTGGCCCCTTTATGTCCTGAGGCTTTGTTGGCATAGCAACCCCAATGGTATTTTAGGTCTCCACTGGCATTTTCTCATTAGTTTCTACACACTGGTAAAGCCTGCAGCTAGGTTTATATTGATATTATATTTTTTCACAGTGGCTGTGAGCAGAGTCAAGTAATAAAGGTGATGACGATGGTACAGTGAGTTTGGCTGATACAAATATTGCAGTGGCATTGCATGGCTAGACATTTGTGCATGTTCTACTCTACATCATGTCTTGTGATGTCAGATTTAGTCTTCGAATTGATATCATGTGCCACAGTGAATTGAATGAGCATATTCAGATCTGGCCTCTTCTCACTGTCACCCCCTGTAGAGAGATGCAAGTTCACACGTTATAACTTCATAACAGACCGAGCCATGAGAGACATCCTCATTAGTGTCACCTTCTTTCATTAACATCTACTTAAGATTATTAACATATGGCGGAAGCAGTCAGAATGTCTGACAATAGAAATGAATATAATTTAACACCAAACTGTCGTTAGCTAGTTCTTTGTTTTATTACCATTTCAAACACACTGCTGCATTGCTGTAATAATTACAAGGGTTATTGGGAGTCTGGAAATAGTTAGAAGCAAAGACCAATTGTGTTTTAATGGAAATATATATATATATATATGTGTGTGTGTGTGTGAGTGTGTGTGTGTGGTCAATGATGCCAAGGGTACATATATTGTATACCGTGCTTATGTTCTCTGAAATGTCTCATGTTAGATGGCTCAGCATTTGCACTCACGGATATTTCACAGATTTGAACTTTTCTTCATGACAGGAACACTCAGTCAATCATATGACTAAATTTAAGTAGTTTTATAACAGTTATACTGTAATCAATATTATTATATTCCCCCGGGTATACTTCAGGTGTGTTACTGAGTTTTAACAGGCAGAGTAAACAGGAACAGACTGTAATGACCTCTCAGTCTTTATAACTTTTTTTTGTTTTTTTTTAAAATTTCTTCTCTGCATTTCCTGTCTCCAGGTTTATATTGTTGTTCCGGTGTCAGTATAATTGTATATAAGTGTGGGTTCTTTGAAAGCTTTTGATCGCATAACCTAAGGAAATAAATGCCCCTTTAGCTTCTTTGCACCAGGGCATGAGTGAATGTATTTGACAAATTTTCCCCAGCAAAGAAGGAGAAAATGAGATCCTGTAATTACTGTGGTAGGGAATCAACATTCTCTGTTCAGGATTTGCAGAAAATATATAACACTTACTCCCTTTCACTCTTTCCTCTGTGCTGTAACTGCAGCGATGGTGGTTTAGTCTTATGCCTGTGAGCTGTAAGTACCCTACCCCCCTTTCCGGCACCCCCCACCCTTGTCACACTGAAGTGGTTATTTTTAGTGTTGGGGATGCAGCTCGCTCTGCCCGCATCCGGCTGCACAGAGAGATTAATGGAGCACGAGAGAAAGAGATAGAAAGGGAGCACACGTGCATACTTGCCACATGGCAGGGGGAGCCTGTAGGAGCGAGTGATTGAGAGAGTGAGAGAGGACTGATGACTGGCTGATGGTGAGAAGAGGACAGTGTTTGAGAGAGAAGGAGAGTGTTGGCAAGGGTGCAGCCGAGGTGCATCTGTCATTTATTGTTTGTTTAAAGCAAAGAAATAATTCATTTGAATGTCTCTTTGTTGAATGTATATTCCGTACTTTCATCGAGATAAACCTTCCCTACCCCTTAGGCTTGACTGCCTTGTCAGCGGCTAAAATATCAGGAAGGGGATTTTACTTTGAAGTTGGCTAAGAATCACATGCTCCACCACACCACTTACTCCGCCACCTGCCTCATGAATCAGAGCGATATTTAAATGATAAGCATTATCCCAAGGGTTTGCTGGGGTTATGCTATTTTTAGAAGCAAATTTGTCCACAATGATTATCATACCTGCTCTGCCGTCACTGACTATGAAAAAGACAGAGGATGTGCTTCTTTGTCAGCATCACTTTTGCAGCAATAATGTTGAGGCTTTTCTTGTGTGTATTTATACAGCGCTCTCTATGTTAGACAGTTGGACTGTAGGTCATACATCATAAAGCTGTTCTTCTTGCAACTATTTACACAGGCTCAGAGGATTTTTAATGGCTTGTTGTTGAGAGCCAATTAGATTGATTTTAAATCATGCTTGTTCCCTGTATTTCTTTCCTTAAATGTAACACCGGTGGAAACTGGCAATCAGCAGGGATTAAAAACCAGAGCTGCGAATATTAATACCTCACTGTTGGACATGGGGATGCTAGGCATAGGCAGGATTGAATGAATAATGGAAAGGCTTTTGACGTCACTGTTCTTTTAAAAGTCAGTCTGGTACCTCCAGAGGTCCCTGTGTGGAGGAACTGGCAGTGGCATCTCAGCAGAGCTTCATGTATTGTGTTAGACAAAAGGCAGCACTGCTCAGTCCTTGAAAAAAGTCCTGAGAAAAGCCTTAATGGATTCACTGAGTGTTATATTTACACTATAAAAATGTGAAATCTTTGAACAGTGTCCTGCTAGCATGTTTGAAAATATATTTCCGTTCACTTTTTCAAACACAGTTAGACTAATTTCTTCATTGTTTTCTCAATTTGTTTACAGTGAAGAAAGCCAAGCTTGATGGACCCCAAGGTGAGTCATGACCTGTGACCTGTGGAGATCATCCATTTGTTACTTATTGTCACTGAATCGCGTTGAACACACACAGTGTCATAACCAATGCTATTTGTATTTTCCTTTTTACAGAGAAATTTAACACATACGTGACCCTGAAGGTGCAGAATGTTAAAAGCACAACCATCGCTGTGCGTGGCAGTCAGCCATGCTGGGAGCAGGACTTCATGTTGTGAGTGCTTCTTGCCCTCTCTTAAGTCTTCTACCCCTCTTTTATCGCAGCACGTCTTTCCACCCTTTAACGCCTGTCTTCTTCTTTGACTTTGCCAAAGTTGCTTAATTGTGGGACAGTCCTTGCCGCACACTTTTAACTCATGATTTCTTACTGTATTCTTCTTGTCTTCCTCTCAGTGCCTCCTTCTTTAAATAGCGCCTATAGTGTAATGAAGCTTCTGTCTTCACCATGGACCCACAAAGTTATGATTGTGGTTGTTTAGAGGTCTTTTTCACACAGTTCGCTGGTTGACAGACATTTTTGTTCTTTTGCATACAGCCCACTTGGCAGGTAGCAGAGAAAGGATCACAGACAAACAACTGTATGCATTGCATTGTGGGTAAAGTAGGCAACAGGTTTTCACAAAGAAGAAGAATGTGTGAAATATAACAAGACGACATCTCTGGTTTTATCATGTCTTAAAACTGTCTGTGCTGATCCTGACAGTGTAATAGGAAGGCAATGTGAAATCACTGGAGTACTCTTTTAGGTATGAAGCTCTGTTTACTTTTCCCCTAGCTTTGCTGGTACAGCAGCACAGCAGCTTTTTCAATATCATCTAATATGTTTGAACGTATCTGTGCACTCTTGAAGAGTGAAACAATAATTAAATTGAATTTCATGCAAGAAATCAACAATCTACACCTAGTGTCACTATCAGTTGGCAAATGCAAGTCTGTGGTCCATATTAATAAATAGCTTCAAACTATTTGCATTAAATATGGAATGGATACTGTTTTCACTTGAATAGAGATGTCACCTCAGGGGTTTAATTTTTCTTGCACACAGATGTTGTGCAAGACACAGGGCAGCAAGGTCAGCTGTGAAATTGCTACTAAAAGCAGATATTTTTCCCCTCTATTTTCCACTTGCTTTCTGTCTTTCTCTCTCATTTGAAGAGTGTTTGGATGCCGTAACACCTGTGAGGTCTTTGCTGCTCCAGCTCCAGTGTTCACACACCTAACAAGAGGGTTTCTGGGCCCACCCGGGCTTCATAACACCTGATAACTTCAGAAAAACGACCTAACAACAAAAAAACTGCCAAACACAACTGATGAAAATGGCTTGTCTTGCCAGCCTACTCTTTTTATGTTTAATCTGTAACCACAACTTTAAACTAAAAAGCAACACATGCCCTCTTCCCTTTTTTTTTTTTTTTTTTTTTTTTTTTTTTTAAATCCCTCACTCTCGTCCTCTTCTCCTCTTATCATTCTCTTTCCACTTTAGTACCCCATTCAACCATTTTCCATATTACTCCTCTGGATCCCAGGGAAATAGAAAGATGCATTTTCATATCAAAGCTGTGGCTATTATTAGGTTTTGATTCACTTAAGACAGCCAGTGGGCTTGAGAGGAGGCACTGTTCAACGATGAGGGGTGCTTAGTGAGCTGAGAATCTGCCAGACAGATATGTAGTTACATTACAAATCCTAGCTAGTCCTGATGAATCTATATGTTGTGTATACTGTTTATGACTGTTGCTTGATGGAAAAAGTGAGCCACAGAGTTCACTGTTGTTTGTCATACAGAAATATAGATCGTCTCTGTTGTTGCCCTATCTGCGCTCTCTCTTAGATCTTGCCAGCGGCCTGGTTGACAATCACCTACTCTTTCCATCCTCATACGGAGTGACTCATTTCCCTCAGAAGACTGAATCACAAGTGCATATCCATCACCAGATTTAAGTGCAGCTCCTGATGGCATAGAGTGTATTTCTGTTCAAAACCCTCTTTGCAATGAGATGTCTACATACAACTCTGTCTCCACTCAGCTCTCTATAATATTCTATATTATTAATAATATCTTTCCTCTTTTCTCATTTCACTATTTCTTGTGACCGGCCTCTTCCTCTTTCTGCTGAGCAGTGAAATAAACCGCCTGGATCTGGGCCTGACAGTGGAGGTGTGGAATAAAGGGCTGATCTGGGACACCATGGTGGGCACCTTATGGATCCCCCTGCGCAGCATACGGCAGTCCAATGAGGTACACTGCTACCTTCTCTTTCTCTTTGGCTCTGAAATTAGGTTTCACTGGCTACGATTACTGTACATGACATGTACAGTGAGAGATGAATGAAAGCAATTATTCAATTACCCAAATCAAAATATGGGTTACGAAAACAGATAAATTTCAATGTTACTTTAATTAAGGTCATTAGACCAGGAAAGTACTTTGAGCTTTTTTATTATTGAAGTGATTTCATTACTTTCAGCCACATATTTTGTTTTGAATTAGTTGCGTTTTATATGGGTTTGTGTCATGTTTTCTATTCCCCTTGTTGTAGCTAAATGACATGTATAGCAACACTTGGTACAAAGTGTAACTGTGCAGCCAACTGTGACTCATAGGTATACTGACCCTATAGGGGCTCAGTTCAATTTTCCTCCGTGATGGAAGTGGACAACAGTTGCTATGTGCTGATTGATTCTTGCTGTGCGTTCATATACACTGTAAAAAAAAATATATATATGTCCCGTTGTTTTTACAGAAAAAGATTGGCAGCTGTGGTTACCAGAATAATTCTGTAAAAAATACAGTACATATGTAAACAACTTTACAGAACAGCTTGTAAATTTTACAGAAAAAAACTGTAGTAATTCGCAAAAAATACATTTTAAAGTTGTAGATCATACAGTCCTTTACTGCTAATTTAACAGGACAATGCTGCTTTTATACTAATTATTTATGCAAAATTTACATGCAGATTTTGCTTATTGTACATTAAACACCAGTAAAATTAACATTCAGTTATCGTTAATTGTACATTGAATACCAGTAAAATTTACAAGTTGTTCTGTAAAGTTGTTTGCATTTGTACTGTATTTTTTACAGAATTCTTCTGGTAACCACAGCTGCCAGTTTTTTTCCGTAAAAACAACTGAATTTTTTTTACAGTGTATATTAAATATACGAGAATGACAACAGTAAGTTAACAGTATGTGGTAAAACAGTCGTCTTAATCATGGACATTATAAACAAGTCACAGTGGAAAAGTAATACCGTACTAGGTTTAAAATAAAATGTAGTCCCACAGCATAATATACTGAAACACATCTCCTGCTGCATTTGTGAAATATATTGTGTTTGGCATAATCAATAAGAAATTTCACTATCAGGTGTGTTTTTTTGTGCAAAAGGAATTGCAATTGATGTAATAAGCCACTTAATTAAATAAGAAACTATCATGCATGTTTGACACATTCCCCTATTATAAGATAATGGAGCGAGTGGTTCGTCAGGAACTATAGGTCACTGTTTGTTTGGCTTGAAGCTGATGGATCCCAGTGGTGATAAAGTTGTGGGTAAACTGCGAGGGATGAGGTTCATGTTAGTGGGTAATTGTTTTGCCCAGTGAAAGATGCCTTTTCTTTTCTTTCTCATTTATAGAAAAAGTTCAACAGTTTGGGAAATGCACTTATTTGCATTCTTGCTGAGAGTTAGATGAGAAGATCAGTCAAGTATGAAGCTAGAGCCTGGAGGCAATTAGTCTAGCCTAACACAAATACGGGAAGCGTATGGAAGTGTTAAAATGCTAGTCTTGCTCTCTCTAAAGTTTAAAAATACATCTACCAGCATCTCTAAAACTCACTAATTGTATCTTGGTTTTTAAATCCTTATACAAACCGAAATGTAAAGATGACAAGTTGTGGTTTTATAAGGGGGGTTATATGCCATAACTAATTCTTGGTGAACACCAGCCAAGCACAATGACTTCCTGGAGTCACAATGACTTCCTTCACTGTGAGGCAATTAAGAGATCTGCACTTCAGACTGACTTGCCACTTGGTTTTCACTTCATTCATTTGCATTATACTTTTTCGATCGCCATAAAAAATTTGAGAGATGAAGAGAAACTTAGAGGTCTAGGACCAGGCCAGGAATGGCCGACTTAAAGCACAGGCTGTCCTAACCATATTCCTCTTCCCCTTTTCCTTCCAGGAGGGTCCAGGTCAGTGGCTGACCCTGGACTCCAATGTGATCATGGCTGAGAATGAGATCTGTGGAACCAAAGACCCAACCTTTCACAGGCTGCTGCTTGACACCCGCTTTGAACTGCCACTAGGTTTGGTCTTTCATAGTTTCATTTATTCTGCCTTGTGCTTTGTTCTGTTTATTTTCTTTTTTTTTATGTTTAATTTTTTATATACAGTAAAAAGAAAGAATGATTACTGCCATTACTGCCATGAGTACTAATACTAGTACTATAGTACAACTACTAGTGTCTCTACTGCTATCATTATCAGGACCATAACTAGTACCACTATTACTAATAATATTACTTTTACTTCTACAGCTGCCCCTAATACCAGTACTACTACTATTATATTACTAACACTATCTCTAATGCTATTACTACTACCGTTACTATTTCTTGCACCATAACCACCACTAGCAAAGCTGCTTCTAACTTAAAGTATTGTCATTAAATTTAAAGAGTTTAAGTGTTTTTGTTGTGCGCTGCAGACATTCCAGAGGAAGAGGCCAGATACTGGGCCAAGAAACTTGAACAACTTAATGCCATGAGAGATCAAGATGTAAGAACTTTATTCTTTGCCACATTCCCACCACTCCCTTTGCACCGTCATTATATGTTTACTCATCTATTTTTTCCTTCATCTTTATAGCATTTTCTTTCATCCCCTTTTTCCTTCACTTCAATTTCATTTTCCAGACACTAATTACACTCAATGGCTGCCAATAACAACAGAGTTACCAGAGTCAATATTTTTACCCCAGAGCAAGTTCATTTTCTGAGATGTCTGTCGTTTTTTGTCCCTTAGTATGCCTATCAAGAGGAACAGGAGCAACCACTACATGCGCCATCCACACAGTGCTGTGAGTTTTGCCAGCCTCTTCTGCGCCCACCTCCTCCTGCTGTCCCCTGCTGTGTCCTTTTCATGCCTCCAGTTTTTCCTCTCCCCGCTCCTCCTGCTCTGTCACCCTGACTTATTGAGAACAGGACTAGACAGGAGGTAGAAATGAGGCTGATAGATAAGGCTAAGGATGGGTGGAGGGAGGGAGGAAGGGAGGGAGGAAAGCTGATGTGACAAATCAAGCATGCAGGCCTGCCTGAGCACTAAATGACTTATAGGTGCTAGATGTGCAATGAATGTGAGCTGACAAGCGCTGGGTTGTCAGACACACACCAACCTGCCTGTCTGTCTGATGATGATGATGGCACAGGGAGCCAGTGGATAAGTGTGTATAGTATAACTCTGTGGACAGTAGATGTTGGTTGATGGTATGGTGCTTGTTTTGTGTGTGTGCAGAGATGATACAGCATGTCAGTGTTTCTTGTTTTTAATTTCTTAGCAGTGTCAAGACCAGGAGCATTTAAAAAGAAGCTGGTTTTGATCTAAGTTCTCTAAAGACCTTATGCTTTTATGTACTCACCCACATGTACACACTGATTTACCTCACTTATGAGCTGTCTGCATACAAATTTACATTTTAAAATAATTATTTCTCAGGGCTAAATATCTCTTCATGTTTGTTTACCTGGCTTTGTGGACTGATGATGTGGTTAATTTGTGGCCCAAACCTAATTTGGTTTTCCCAACCCTTTATCTCCTTGCAGGTAATTGGAGTCTGTGGGGAGATCAGCAAAGTAAGTTTCTTTCATGCGCCTCTGCTAATGACTTAGAGTAATACTGTATTTATTGTCCACATCTCCCTTAATGTAATGATCTTGTGCGATTTTCCTCAGAAACTATTAACTGCCATGAATTTATTTATTTTTCTCCACACATCCTCTCTGAACTTCCTCTCTACTTGCATTCATGTTCTCCTGATGGATTTTATAGTCAGGCTATAAGAGTTAAATCAAATAAAGTCACAGTAAAATAAATTCTGTGGTGTTTTTTGAAGATACACAGGAGCACATCTTCCACCTATGACCAGACCAGAATAACAGATTATTTGCATTTGTTTGTCTGGCTTGTCTTATCTAATTTTGCCATGTACGATGATAACCAAAACGTTATGACACATTTAGCATTTGGTCCACTGATGACACCCTGTCTGATGTTATACAAGTTGTGCTTAGGTCAAAATATGTAAAACATTAAAATTATTTGCAAATACTGCATAATACTATTTTGAGCATCATTCTTGTCTCGCCCCCTCATTTTGTCCCATCTCCCGCTGTGTTTGTGTGAACAGACGAGGACCCAGACAGTGCCGTGGATGACAGGGACAGCGACTACCGGAGTGAGACCAGTAACAGCATCCCTCCTCCCTACTACACCACCTCTCAGCCCAACGCTTCCATGCACCAGTATCCCATGAGACAGCAGCAGTACAGACACTACAACGACGACATCAATGAGCTGGACTACGACCACAGAGCCATGAGGTAACATGCACACTACAGCCACTATGTAGCCAAAGCAAAGGCAGAGTGGTTTCTTTCTTTCTTCTAGTCTAACTGCTTATATGCACCCATGAGATTACCAAGGGGTGGGGTTGTCAAAATGTTTCAGCAAAACCTAAGAAGGGGAAAGGCTGTTTAATGCTGAGAATGTAATATCACACTCCCCATCTTAGACAAAATATTCCTTTGTGAATAAATCCATTTGGAGTCTAGCATATAGCCCTGAGACAGCTGAGCCCCTGCGGCCTTGTTCTGTTTCATTGTGTTGTACATGGTAACATGCTGTCCCACTGTGCTCTCCTCCTCTAGAGAATAACCCTGGCCTCAGTGTATACAAGCATGCTGAGGCACACACTTCTTGTATACAGGTCATGTATGAAGTGGGCCTTTGCGGTTATCTTTCCTGTGTGAATGCGTGCGTGTGCGCGCCTGCATCTTCGTGTGCATGTTGAGTGTGTGAGCATCAGAAACCCCATGTGATCTCTTCTGCGCTAACTTGTTCTGCAGAAAATAAATGCATTTTTCTGGTCATCACAGTATCTATGACGACATGTTTTTTAAAGGCGGCAGATGATCAAACTCATGCATTGCTCAGAAAAGCTGAAACAGAAGGTTTAACCTTTAGATGGGTAAATAAAATCTTCAACTGCTCAACCTCAAGTGAGAGGACTTTTTGCAGAAGCTTAAAGGATTGGTTTGCAATTTTTCAAGTCTGTCTGTAAACAATAGTCAGGTGTGCATGTGAACATTGCTTGCAGTAACCATTCCTCCTGTGCATATTGGCCATTAGGAGATCTCTTCCTAATGCACTTCCAATGTAGGTAACAAATCAGGTGGATATATTCCAGAGTTAGTCTTCTTAGTGTTTCCTTCTTACATTGCAGTGCGGGGCCTGTAACACAAAAAGGAAATTTCACACTTAAAAGAGTAACTTTGGAATATACGCACTTGATTCGAATAATCGAGGCTGCTGAAGCCACATATTAGCTTTGTCCATGTCTTACATTGGAATCACATTAAGAAGAGATCTCTTGATGTCCAGTTTGAACATGAGGAATGATTACAGCAATAAAAACAGTTTCAATGTTCATACAGACACGTGACTATTGTTTTAAGACAGAATTGAAAAATTGTGAACCTGACCTTTAACCAGGCAGTACAGAAGCTCAGTTTGGTTAGAGCTTTCTTTGAAAGATTTGCACTGAGCTCTACTGATGCTCCTCTCCCACCTCTTCCCTCCTCCCTACCTTCCTCCCTGCTCCTCTTACCAGACGCTATGATAGTTTAGACTCGGCCACCAACGGGCGCAGCGATATCGACTCAGGCTCAGGGTCGAGCCGGCGCACCAGTCGTCAGTATTCTCTAGACAGTAGGCATTCACTGTCCGATAGGTGGGTCTCTGTACCTCCTCTCCAAACCCTCCTCCTCTTCTTCCTCCTGCTCCGGCCTGTGACTCCGTCTCGCTGTGACGTCAGTGGTGGACTTGTCCCGTCCTCCTCGCTCGCTGTGCTTGCATGCATGCGCTCTTACCCTGTCTTTGTATATGCATATATTCTATATTTTTAATGGAAAACTACTGGTCCTGCATCTATCTTTACTGTGTTCCTGGTGAAGAATCACAAATCAGTATCACCAATAATGTATGATGCTCATCCTCTCCATTTTTAAATCCTTATAAGTTCTGTGCAGTTTTCTGTTTACTTTATTTGTGTGGGTGAGTGTTTGAAAAGATGTGTGTTTGTGTGTGCTGTTTCATAACAGTCAGAAACAGAGAGAAAATTGTTGGTTGGAGTTTGTGGAAAAGCCTGCTTGAATCTGTCTGTGTGTATGCGCGCATGTGTGTATGTGTGTGTGTGTGTGTAACTGTCATCGTGGCAGCCTGTTATTATAGCCTCATCCTGTATGTGAGACTTTAAGGAGAGCCCTGTCTTCCTCTGGGTGCCCTGTACTTGGTAATTATACACATTTAATTTCCATTTGTGAGACAGCAGAAGGACATCAACTCAGTAATGGGGCCCTGGCAGAGAGGCCAAGATAGATTATGTTCATTTTCATCTTCATTACAACAGGTTTTTTTTTCTTTTTTTATTCTTTTCTGAGAAAGAGGGCAGACATGTATTTATATTCAAGTATCATACAAGCATTTGTCGCTGTCTTTCAGTCTTTGTTTTGGATGAGATTATGAGATAGGTGATGAATAGAGAAGGACAAGGGTATTGTAGTTGAGTGTTTAGGTGTCCATTCATCCATACTTGTGTATTCCCTGTGGCTCACAGCCCAAAGTCATTATATAGTTCTCTCCTTTACTGCTCCTGCACTATGCATTATCGAACCAAGATGACCGTAATCCATAGAGGCGAAACAATAAAGTGTGAGATTTGTGTGTGTGTGTGTGTGTGTGTGTGTGTGTGTGTGTAACAAATGGTTTTTATATGTGTCTCAAATCTCTCCCTGACTCATGGTCTGTCTCAATGTCTAATAGCCTCATTCATCATTGTGAATAAATATTATTCACTTATTTATCTACAGAAAGAGACAGTTTTTCTTCTGCCAGGCTAATAAATTACCCTCAGCCTCTCCAGGTTCACTCTCTTTCTTTGAATAGGCCCATTCAGATTTTTGAAAACTGTGTTCTTATGCTTTTTCTAATCATGTGCTTTTGTATGGTGTGTGTTTCTGTATTATCTTCTGAGTGAACTAGTATCCATAGTAACCTTCCCCATTACTAAAAAGCTGATTCCTCTTACAGTTACATAGATGCATCACTAGTCTGATCCCCTGCTCTAAGTTTCCTGATTGGTTGGTTTAAAGTCACTCCTCTTTTCCTATTGGTTAGCTGTCTCCCTCCCTGGCCCCAACACAAGTTCCTTAAGTGTCACTGTGACAACTAAACTCCTTATGATACAACTCTGGGAACTCCCTTAGTTTACTTTCAAACCTGTGTGAGTGTGTCTGACATGTCTCTGCATCTCCCCCTCCCTTTAGTCCCACAGACAGTCGCTACGCCTCATCAGGCGAGTTGAGTCGAGGCAGCTCTCAGCTCAGTGAGGAGTTTGTTCCTGAGGACGGCGAGAGCTTGCGAGGTTCGGAGTTCTATGATGAAAACGATTCCTACCACTCCTGCCACTCCTCGGTCAGCTATAGCAAAGAGGATTCCCCAGGCTGGGATGGCGAAGACCCCCAAGGCGTCTACAGTGACGAGGGAGGCTACCTCAAAGACGGAGGGGAGGAGGGGGCGCTGTATGATGAAGACGAGGGAGACATTTACGGGGAGGAAGGAGGGTACAACTATGAAGATGAGGAAGAGATGCCATATGAGGAAGATGAAGATATGTATCCGCTTGATGGCACGCTCAGTGAAGACCAGGAACCACCCTACACCCCCACACCCACAAGCACTGCCCCTACCCTGATGCCGGCCTCTGATGGTCTGTCCACCACCAGGCCACCGCTGGAGAAGCAGCCATCATTGCATCAGCATCAGCAGCAGCAGCAGCAGCAGCAGCAGCAGCAGCAGCAGCAGCAACAACAGCAGCACCCGGCCCCTGATCAGCTCCAGCCCCCAGCCACAGCTCCTGGTCTCCTTCCAGTCTCACAGGACGACACGTTACCCCCTTTCAGTTCAGAATCCACCAAACCTACCTTTGCACTTGCACAGCCAGATATGTCTACCACCACTACATCCACCTCTACAACTATATCACAGGTTCCAGCTCCAGAATCCAAGCCCCCGGAGGCTGAGCCCAAATCTGAGGAGGAACCTCTACCCACCGAGAAGCCTCCAGCCGCAGAAAGCATCCCTCCAGCTCCCGAAGAGAAAACGGAGGAGCCTCCTGTTCCAAGGTGAACACTGCTCTTACCCCGACAGCTTCATACAGGAAAAAAATCTCAAATAAGCTCCCACACACTGTCGTCACTGAGATAGCAACATTTCTGCAAAGGGTTTTATCGTGGCTCTTGATTCAAGTAACAATAAGCACATACAGTATATACATAGAGATTGAACCAGCAGCATTTTAATGAAATACCCAATAAAAGTAAAAAAAAAAAAGATCTGCATTTTTTTAATCATAATGTTTTCTTCAAATGTTACTTTTGCTTGAGACTTCAAAGAAGACACAGGTACATCATCCAGTTAAAGAGCTACTCAATGGAGTTTCCCATTATTATAAAAAAAATAAAAGAATAATTATCAAAAATATTATTCTATGACAGTTGTCTCCATAATCACTGTACTTTAAGTAAATTAGCTAATTGAGCACACACATACACATATATTAATAACTATAAAAACGTTCTTCCTTCTTCAATCATTCCTGTAGCTTTCCAAAGAGAGAACTCATGGAACCTGGTCCTGCCAGAGCCAAAGCCAACTGGCTTCGACTTTTCAGCAGAGTGCGACTGCAGCTGCAAGAGGTACAGCCTTTGTGTGTGTGTGTGTGTGTGTGTGCTGTCTTGTGTGTGTGTGTGTGTTTCTCCGTGTATCTTTGTACACATATGTGTGCATTTGCATCCGTTCATGCCAGATGAATGCCTGTGCTCATTACAGTGGGTAATACAGTATGTTTTCTCTGTTGTTGCTCAGCTTTGATTCATAAGTCTACTATTTGAGCTCACTGACTTGTTGCATCAGCCCCTGCATGTCCTACTGTTACTGTGATTTTTTTTCCAGCTTATTGTTGACTGGTCCACCATTTTTCCCAGCGTTTGGTTATTGCTGTGGATTACACTGTATTGTCTTGTGTTTATTTGATAGTTTCTGTTTACCCCTTGTATTGTTTTGCCATTTCATTATTTTCTTTTCAGTTGTTTGCCATCCTCGTAGCGATTTGCATGTAGTCCATTCTGATTACCCATGGCTGGAGCAGACTCTCAGGTGGGTGTGGCTAATAGTGTGTTAATCAGTCTAATTTATGTTGTATGTATCCTGTACAGCTCATAGACAATTTATGGAGAGCCAAGCAACACATAGGAAGCTGCTGTAAGCCTGTTAAGTGTCATTTTCAAAGTCAGACGTTTCTACCAATCATGACTATTTCTGCACCTCGGTGTGACGTGAGCATCAGCGCTGTTTTGTTCTCTGAACAGGCAGGCAGACAAAGAACGTGTCTTTCTATAATAGAGCAGATAGAATTAGAAGAATGATTACATGGATAGCCATCTGGCTGTAATCTACTTTTACTATGATCCTCAAACACAGAGAAGCCACTGCTGATGTCAGTAGTCACCACACGCACTAAGAAAGACACAACTCAGCTGTAACACTTTCCTCATTTCCCCTTTTTCTTTCTATCTCCCACTTGTACCACTGTTGTATTATTCATTTGTGAATTCTGGGAACACTTTCAGTTATGGTGGCAACAGCTACTAGTGAAACTCGCCATGAAATATTGCTTTTTTCCAAGGAACACCATGCAATATCTCTTGATTTTGTTTTTCTCAGTATAACGGACAAAATAAGTACAGTACTATGAAATGCTAGGCTTCCCATTTTTCCAGCCACAGCTCTAACGGCACCCTGCTCGCCTTTCTTTCTCATCTCATGTCTCTCTCCACAGGCCCGAGGAGAAAGTGTCGGCATCGCCTCTCTGCTTTTATCAGCAGGGTAAGTAACCATGACGCTGTTATTACTACGGTCATTGAAAATCTATAACTTACCAACCCAAAGCCAAGCCCATGGCCTTAATGTCTAATTGAGTTGTCGTGTCCAGGTTCAACTGTAGCTACAAAAATAAGGGTTGCTGAATCCTGTTATGTGCATGTTTTGTCTCCAGAATGGGTGGCGCTCTGTATAGCATTGACAGCATGCCAGACCTCAGGAAGAGGAAAGCTATGCCTCTGGTCAGAGATCTGGTGAGTTTCTGCACTAATCTCTTTATATTCCCTGACTAAAGTGTCTCACATCTGCCTGGTCCATCTATCACTCAGCTCAGCAGTCAGCGCACTTAGTTACTGTAAATACTCCTGTTCTGTTTATCTTGACTCTCTGCTTTCTTTTTGTTTGTTTTATCTTTTTTTTGTTCTTTTTTAATTTCTCCTACGCTTTCCTTTTCTTCCTCTTTGTCTTTGAGCCCATTGCACTGCGTCTACTGTGCCTACAGATGATACATTTCCCTGCTGTTACAGCATGACAGGGCAAGCCGAATGGCTGAGAGGCCACTGGCAAGGCCAGAGTTTTCCACTGACTGACATTGATGTCTGCTAGATGCTGTCATATAACAGACCTTTTCACAACCTTACCCTGCCATCGTCCACATTCCTGCTTGACACTGGCTCATTAGTGACACAACTGTGAAAAATATAAATCCACTAGAGAAACCTGTATCTCATGTACAAGTCACTTTGTTTGACTGTCTAATCATCATTATAAATTTTCTACCTTTGTTAAAATGACAGGAGGCTCAAATTCTACTAGCAAGTACATGTAGATACACATTAAGCGCAGGATATGGATAGAAGCACACAGCATCTGTGCCATATTTTTCTTTTCAGAAAGACAAATGACAGAAAACCTTAAAATACGCTTGTTTTCTTTCGTACTGAAAGTTTGAAGAGAAGATTGTTACCATTCTCGTACCTGCCCATTCAATATATGAAGCTACATCCAGCAGCTGGTTAGCTGAGCTTAGCATAAAGACTGGAAGCAGGGTAAAGCAACTAGCTTGGCTAACTCGCCATAAAACTGCAATTTTTTTATGTTGTTTTTTTTGTATAAATTAAACAAATGAAATATCAAGAATAATTAGTGAATTTTAGAGGTACTGGTAGGTGGATTTTATTACCTGCAGACATCACCAGGCTAGGTGTTACCCCCTGTTTGTGCTAACCTAAGCTAACTTGCTGTAGCCTCATATTTACCGCACAGATTTGAGAGTGGCTTCAATCTCCTCATCTAACTCCTGGCAAGAAAACAAATAAGCATTTTCCCCAAAATGTCAAACTACTGATTTATTACAGAAATAGGCTAACAGAGGGTAGCCTGGAAAAAAGGGCAGCTATTTGGCTTTTTATATCTACTGCCAGATAAAGCTCAGTGTGCTGTTTTCATAAACATCCCAGATCCAAGCGTTACCACACATTACCTTGGATGACTGTCTTCATTAATAAATCCTGCTGTCATGCAGTTACAGCCACTACGCACTGACAGACAGTTACAAGCAGGTGCACTTATATTTCTCTCCCTCTCTATCCCACAGACACACACTCACAACATGTCAGTGTCTCAGGTAATTGATCACACCGGCTGGGGTCCTGAGCAGCGATCACAGGCTATTTCATTCACATATCAGATATTCAAGTCTTGTTGCAGCTGTGGGTGCCTCGCCCTGCAAGTCTCCACATCTGACTGTAGATTCTTGTTTAATCACAAAGACTTCAGCAGATGCAGAATAAATGCTTCAGTTTCTCAACACCTCTTTTGCATCTTTTATTCTGTGGAAATTCCTTCCTCTTTCTTGCCTTTTTCTAATATTAAATCTCCCTTTTTCCCCCCACCTTCATTTCATTGCTACAGGCTATGGTGAGTAACACTGAAACAATTTGCTCTAGAAACACACTTGATTATTGACTATTATGAGGGTATACTAATTTTCTAGTCTCACCAGCAAGTTGATCACTTTAAAAAAAAAAGAAAAAGGAAGCACTTTAAATTCTTCAGCTGTCACCTCCAGCTTGTTGTAACTATTCAGGAAAACATTGCCAGACTGTATTAATACACATTGTCTCATAGGTTGCACTGAGATTTGTCTCGATAAAAAGAAAAATAAGATATTAAAGTGGGAGCTGACAGAAATGACCCTGTCTCCCTCCTGTCACTCAGTCTTTGGTTCAGAACTCCAGGAAAGCCGGTATCACCTCGGCCCTGACGTCCAGCACCCTGCATAATGAAGAACTGGTCAGTGCTCACTCTATTACATCGAAATATTTCACAACACGCCTAAAGGCTTTTTAACTCTTCTGACCCTGCACTTTTCTCCTCCGTACCCCTGTAGAAGAGTCACGTCTATAAGAAGACCCTTCAGGCCCTCATATACCCCATCTCCTGCACCACCCCGCATAATTTTGAGGTGTGGACCGCCACCACGCCCACTTACTGCTACGAGTGTGAGGGGCTGCTGTGGGGTATTGCTCGCCAGGGCATGCGCTGTACCGAGTGTGGAGTCAAATGCCACGAAAAGTGCCAAGATCTACTTAATGCTGACTGTCTGCAAAGTAAGAGAAATGTTGGAAAACATTATCCCCATTTTATCCCTGTAAAATTATTGTTTTTATTTCCTGTTTTGTTTATTTTGGTCAATTTATGCATTGTTAAAAGGAGATGCCGGCACTCACACTTGAAAAGTCTTGTATTTCAATATGGGGCAAACAACGAACCCTGATGATAGTTTATAGCTGAAATGCCTTCGTCGTTTGCCCCATATTAAAACACAAGACTATTCAAGTGTGAATCCCAGAATTCATTGTTAAAAGGAGTAGTCTGACATTTTGGGAAATATAGCTTATTTACATTCTTGCCAAGAGTTAGTTGAGCAGATTGACACCACTGGCATGTCTGTATTATAAATATGTTGCTGGAGCCGACAGGTGGTTAGCTTAGCTTAGCATAAAGATGCCCAAAGTTAAAATTATTTGTTATGCTTTGGTTTTTTTTATGCAGATTAAAGAATTGAGATATAACGTGTTAATTATTAAACTTTGTTGGTTTTGTGTTACATGTGAACAGACCCAGCCCAACTCTTTCCCACAGTTCCCAGTCTTTATGCCAAGCTAAACTAACAGACTTCATATGAAAAATATTTAAGAGCCAAATAACCATTTGCTGACTTTGTTTTAGACGTCTGCATCAGTGCTGCTTTTTTTATTAATAAGAGTAAACTATCTGGTCCATCTATTTTCCCTTATCTGTATTTGTCAGGTGCCAACCTCATCTTCCTTCTCCTCTCACTCCTACTTTCGTATTTTCCTTGTTTTCTTGAGAGGATATTAAAAGCCATTTATCTTTTGTTGTCATCCACCTCTCTTTTCCATCTCTCTTTTCCACAGCATTTTATAGCTCTGCAAATGTGTCCGCTTCTCATTCAGGAAATATAACCAAGTTTGTCATCACCTCCACAGTCTTCTTCTCTGCTCTGAATTAAATTTCCCATTTTCAAATTGCTTTCTTATAAGTTACAGAATGCTATGCTCCAGGCAATAATCTTCTCTGTCATAATTAATAACTGAATAGGAACTAAAAACCATAGGTTTCTCATTGCAAATCATTTCTATAGGCCTTTATATATCTGATCCTTTTCTTAATTGTTCCACTAACCAGGGGCAGCAGAGAAGAGCTCCAAGCATGGTGCGGAGGATCGAACCCAGAACATCATCATGGTTCTTAAGGACCGCATGAAGATCCGCGAGAGGAACAAACCAGAGATCTTTGAACTCATTCAGGAAGTGTTCACTGTCCCCAAATCCACTCATGTCACCCATATGAAGCAGATCAAACAGAGCGTGCTCGATGGCACCTCTAAATGGTCGGCCAAGATCAGCATCACAGGTAAGAGGGGAGTACAGTACAGTAGCTTTGAAGTGAGCTGGCCAACACGGTCAACATCAAAGTCAGAGGAGCCAACACATGTCAGGTGTTTGTGTCTATGAAAAGAGACAAGCTAACATTTGCATGAAGAGAGCACAGGTGGCATTTGTGGGGCAATAGAGCAGAAGGTCAAATGAGTTAAGAAGTATCTGTTTGCATCCAAACACACACACACTCACACACACTCACAGAGTGGCTGAGCTTGGCCTTTTTTCCCCTCTGTCTAGTGTTGTGTGCCCAGGGTCTCCAAGCCAAGGATAAAACTGGTTCCAGTGATCCTTACGTCACCGTCCAGGTGGGAAAGACCAAAAAGAGGACAAAGACCATCTACGGGAATCTCAACCCTGTATGGGAGGAGACGTTTAATTTGTGAGTCGAGACCTCTTGGAAAAAAAATATGTGTGAACTTTGTGGTAGTTAGGGTTTCAATGATTATTTTCTTTAACAGTTAATATGTTGGTCATTTTTTTCCACTTAATCAAGCCCCAGGTGACGTCTCTAAATTGCTTGTTTTGGCCAAAAGAACAGTTAAAAAGATATTTCATTTACAATTATATAAAACAGGGAGGCTTGATGAATGACTTAAATAATTGATCACTTATCTGTGTTGTTGATTAAACCTTTCAGCTCTAGTGGTTCCAGTGTCACAGATATACATTTTTATCTGCTTTCTGTTGGTAAACTATAATCAATGCAGATTTGTTTATGGCTAGATTTTGTGTCTACAGTTTCATATTTAATAAGTCAAGATAGTAATCCATCTGCTCTTCTTGGCCAACTGTCAAGGTAACGTGTGGCTGATTCTCTGCTTCTGTCTATGTAGTGAGTGTCACAACTCCTCAGATCGCATCAAGGTGCGTGTGTGGGATGAGGACGATGACATTAAGTCTCGTGTGAAGCAGAAGTTCAAGCGGGAGTCAGACGACTTCCTCGGTCAAACCATCATCGAGGTCCGCACTTTGAGTGGAGAGATGGACGTCTGGTACAATCTCGGTCAGTTGAATTTAAAGTTCACGTCACTTCTGCTGCACTAATCCAATAATCAGCTGTCCTGACCTTGCAGTTATATGACTCATTAACTTCTCCTTGAGTTTTTTTTTTAGCAGTGAGTTTGGTAACTGTGTTGCTGTCTGTCTTGTGCTCTTCACAGACAAGCGTACAGACAAATCAGCTGTGTCTGGAGCTATCCGCATGCACATTAATGTAGAGATCAAAGGAGAGGAGACGGTCGCCCCATATCACGTTCAGTACACCTGTTTGCATGAAGTAAGCTCAGTGTGTGTGTTAGTATGTTTGAAAATAAATCTCTTGAGTTGTATTTAAAATACTGATGTGCATTTTGTGAGATTGTATATTTTTACTCCAATGCTAATTCTGGGGGAATATTGTAATTCTTCACTACATTCATCTATAAGACTATTTTTTGCAGAATGAAAAGAAAGAACCTGCATATACATATACATGTAAAACTTTGAACTACAACTTTTCCCTCTGAAAGGTGCTGTTCTTTTACTTTAGATACTTAAATTCATTTTTACTGCTGATACTTATTCCTGTGCTTTTACATAAAGGTCCACTCTGCAGTAGTGTGCAGTGGTCAGTTCATTGTTGGTGAAACAATATGCACAACACTATGCATGCCATGTCTTTGAGGCCCTATGATCTCTATATGAACCTGTACACAAGCAGATTGGGCATTTAAATAAAACATATGAATTTATATTACTGTTTCAGCCCTTTGTGTGTGTGTGTGTG
>NW_019524954.1:33555-34037 GCF_002814215.2 Seriola lalandi dorsalis | reverse complement strand
TGCATTTCTCTGTGGACTGAGGCTTTGATACTTTCACAGTATTAAGCTAGAACTGATCTATAATCTATAATCACACTACACATGGACACAGACCTTTACACTGGAGGAGCTTTAATAATTTCAATCATTAGCACATAGCCTGTAGCAGAAACTAGCAGCTGTGCAATATCAAGTCAAATTAAACTCAGTATACTGTAAATACAGGATGGGAGATTACAGCTGGTTTCGTCCATCGTTTCTGTCTCTATTAATAAAACAGATCGGTGAGATCCAGTTATAATAACTGACCAAAGTAAAACGCAGTTATTTGACACAAAGTCGAAAGAGTCGAAACAGAGCACGTCCAGTCAGGAGCTCAGATATTTGCTTTTACACCCACTGAACATGGTGATTCATTTAAGTAATGCATGCATGAACACACACACATACATACACACACACACACACACACACACACACACACACACACACACACACACACA
>NW_019524954.1:29764-33028 GCF_002814215.2 Seriola lalandi dorsalis | reverse complement strand
GTGTGTATTAGTGTGTATTAGTGTGTGTGTGTGTGTGTGTCTTCCACAATAACTTTCTGGCAGGTTATCAAACTAATGTATCGACGTGTCTCGTGGGCTCGGATCCTCTCGGCCCCCACAGACACATTTTGTTAATATGTCGTTTATTAAAAGACGATCGACGTGATTTGATTTTAAAATCATGATTTACTCAAATCTCCAGCCTCTTATCTCTTCACGCTGCAGCTAACGGCACACACAGGCAGTTACGTGTTTTTGTTATTATCATGGCTTTAAAATCGCTCCACAAAGTCAAACCCTGCTTCAGAGACAATCAGACAGATCTGTTTATTTGCTCATCAGGAGCAGGAGAGAAAAAGCAGCAACACAGTTTGATGAGGAAGCTGAAGTCGATTTTGTGGCTGAAAAAACTAAAGTTACGAGCAGAGACGCTGCCATTCATATTTAGTTTCACACATAAAAACTGTCTCTGAAGCTCATCTCCTCTCACTTCCTGGATCAGGCCTTTTTGAGTTAGCAGCTGTGCTAATGCTAACTCTCTATCTGTATTTAGCCCCGCCCCCCTTGTCCCCACAAGGTGACAGGATTGGTTCCTTAGGTTTGTGACGTATGAAACCCTGAATCTGTGTTTGAGACTGTGATTGGTTCTGCAGGTCCAGGTGGAAACTCAGTCATGGAGTTGATGATTATTTCACTCACTCACTAAAAACATCATGTGTACAAGACAACGTTTGTATATTCAGCATCATTACTGAAAGAACTGACACTTTTGCAGAGAGTCAAAGTCCTCGGAAAGTCTCTTTCTAAAATCAGATAATGGTTGTCATGGTTATGATATACAGTTTTTGACACATACAGATGTTGTACCTGCAGCTGGATATTAACCAATGTACAGTTTCCATCAGGTTTATTGTGTTGTGACGTCTCAAAGACTTAAAAACAGCTGATTACCACGGACAGAAGTCCTTCAGCACACGGAGACAGTTGGTCTCTGTATCCGCCGCTGCTGTTGATCTTAAGGTCATGTCAGTCATCGGGCCACAGGCGGCTCCGTTAACTAATCGCCCCCTATGGACACAACACCAATTAACTCCACGTCTCTGTCTCTTCATCTGTCTGTCAGTCAGCTGGTCCACAGGTCCATCACACACAGCTGCAATTAACGCTCTGGGCCTGTCGCTCTCGTTAGTCACAGTGAGTAAAAAAGGTCACGGAGTTTGACCAGGATCTTTCATGGTCGCCTTTATTCCCGCTCGTTATCCTGTAACTCAGAGACAGAGCTGTGGAGCTGTTTGTTTACGTACCGCAGCGTGTCTTTAAGGTGACGTAACCTCTGTTCCTATGGCGACAAGTTTACACAGATCAGTCGACTATGATCACATGATCAGATGTTGGACTGACAGTTTGATCGTGTTGAGAATATGACGCAGCGTCAGACAAACATCCAGCTCAGTGATAGCATGGATGTAGCAGGTTGTAGTTAGCGTAGCATCAAGCAGCAGGCCACACTGGAAACAGAGGGGAAGCTAAGCTAACAGGCTAGGCTATGACATCGTAGCTAAGCTAGCTTTCATTTCTTGACCAGGTTTAACAGACTGACTTTAACAGACGCTACCGGAAGATTTTTAGGTGGAATGTTTTCTAGCGTGATTGACGTTTGGAAATCAATCACTACGCCTTAAATGTCAATATGACAACTCCGACCTTTTCACTTGTTTCTTCATTAGCTCTCTACATGACAGACGCTTCAGTGATCGGATCTTCAAGCGCAGAGAAACGTAGATACGTTTCAACACAGATTTCACCCGGAGAGAAAAAGTGTGGGAGCGTCGCTCCGGCGGCGGCTGTAGTTCCACGCCGCGTCACGGCTCTGAGGCTGATGGAGGACCGAGTCCGGTCCAGACCACAACACTGAAGCAGTGAATCAGTCCCACGGGCGGGAGGGAGTTTTAAAAGGCTCGCAGCACTTTAGTCTCAATGACTCTATTAAAGCTCTGCATCTCTCTCACCCTCTGTTTGTTCATCCTCTAAAGCTCAAGAGCATCCGAGCTTGGTCTCCCTCCCTCTCTCTCTCTCTCTCTCTCTCTCTCTCCCTCCCTGGGTGTCGGCGCCTCATTCCAGATGTTTTGGATGTGGATGTTGGTCCTGCAGGTGTCTCAGCCTCCTCCTTGTCCCTCTCTGCCTCTGTGTTTGTCACGTTGGATCAGGATCAGCTGCTGGTTTCTTGAGATGTGTTTACAGTCTGTGATGTTGTCATCCTGATTTTCCACTCTGGGGTTTTTTCCCTCGTGTGATTCACGGGTTCAACTCCACAGACTGTCAAACCCCTCGAGGCAAATTTGTGATATTGGCAGTAAATATAAATAAAATGTGACTCTCATTAGTTATATATAAAAGGTCAAAGAGCCCATGAGCACGGAGGTGTGACCCCCCCCCCCCCCCCCCCCCCCCCGTATATGAGAAGGATTTCTGAATGAAACGTGACTCGTCTCTCTCCCTCTGTCCCTCCACATCATCTCCATTGCAGTCGCTATGGTGACTGAGCGGCATCTATGACGCGCCGTCTCTCCCCTCTATATTCACTGTGTTGCCCTGGCGACGACCCAGACGTGCACTAAAGAAGAAGAAGAAGAAGAAGAAGTCCCAAAGACAGACGGACGCTGACTGTATTCATCTGTAGTGGACCCTCCCCTCCCTTTACAGTCTCTCCTACACTGTAAACGCTTGATGCTAAGTGTCGAGCGCTGTCATGTCGAACTGCTGACACAAAGTATTTAGATTCCTCCAAACCACGAACCCCAGAAGAAGAGGACAAAAACGTCTCATGGTGTCCATATACTTTTGGCCACAGTAGAAGCTCAAACAGAGACTGCACATGGCGTCAGCTGTGATGCGTTTACTGTCAGCTGTTTGTTAATGGAGCGCTAAGTGAGTGTTTTAGTGGCGTGTTGTGTCTCACTGGATCTATTTCTGTTCACCTCCTGACTTCAAGCAGCGGCCAAACAAAAAGCAGCATGAGACTCATGAAGCTGCTGCTTCCACACACTTCTATCTGTTTCACAACCAGTACAACTTCATTTTCTCAAGTTCAGCTTCCCGACATTAAAACTCTGGAGATGAACTGATTATTTTACTAAAATTTAATTCCCTTTAATTATTTTTAACAGGAAATCCATTAAATCTACAGTGAGAAGCTTCTATCAACTAAATCAGCAAGGAGGTTGTTTATCACTGGAATCTGTTTGTTTGTTTGTTTGTTTGTTT
>NW_019524954.1:27769-28829 GCF_002814215.2 Seriola lalandi dorsalis | reverse complement strand
TCCTCTGGGGACCATGAATCACCTCCAGATGTTAATGTGTCTCCAGGAACGCTTCGAGGGAATTCCTTCAAATTTGGGGCAAATGTTCAGTCGGACTCAAAGATGAACTGGTCAGGGTTTGGCGGTCGGTGGTAAAAGGTCAAGGGTCACGGTGACCTCACTTTCTTGTGAACTTGATATATCAGGAACGCCTAGAGGGAATTTCACTTCATCTGGCTCAAACATTCACTTGGACTCAAACATGGACTGGTCAGGGTTTGGGAGTCAAGGGTCAAAGGTCAGGGTCACTGTTACCTCTCAAAATGTTTTTGGCCTCGTGAAACATCTCACGAAGGCCTTGAGGGGCGTCCGACAAATTGGGCACGAACGTTCACATGGACTCCAGGATGGACTGATTAGAATTTGTTGCAAAGGTCAAAGGTCACTTGACGTAACTCGATAATGCGCTGCAGCCGGACTGGTTGGCAGATTCAGACGACCATGAGGTGGTTTTTCTAGTTTCTAGCAACAGTGATCAGAATAACAT
Source organism: Seriola lalandi dorsalis (assembly GCF_002814215.2). Classification (NCBI taxonomy): domain Eukaryota; kingdom Metazoa; phylum Chordata; class Actinopteri; order Carangiformes; family Carangidae; genus Seriola; species Seriola lalandi. The sequence goes on along the minus strand of NW_019524954.1, from coordinate 28,303 downwards.
GTAAACGCTGCAGCTGCTGAGTCTGAACATGTGACTGAACGTGACTCTTCCTGCTGTCTCACGTTAATGAAGAGCGATGGCGGCAATTCTTCCCCCCGCTCATTACCGGACTGAAATACCAGATGCAGCCATGAAAGTAAAAATATCAATACAAGGTAATACACAATCAATCTGTGCAGATTTGATAAAAGTCAGAGCTTTGTTCATCACTCACGACGTCAGGGAGCCGCAGTGAAGTCGCAGCATTGAGATTTATGTTCAGTGAAGCAGCGGATTAGTGTTTGACAGAGCACACAGTCACAGACACACGACTGTGGACCGTTAATTTAAAAACAAGAAAAACAAGGAAACAAAAGGCTTCCACTCTCTGTAATGCACCGACATTATTTCAGGACAATGCAATAAGCTAACAGCCAAATAAATCAGAGCTGTACGAATTCATCATCCACAGTGACCAACAACAGCAGCAACAGCAGCTGCTGCAGAGACGCCTGAGATTTATGAAAACAACACGCCGCACTTTTAATACTCCGC
>NW_019524954.1:25504-27749 GCF_002814215.2 Seriola lalandi dorsalis | reverse complement strand
AGGTGAAGGAAATGAAGGAGGTGAAGGAGGTGAAGGAAGTGAAGGAGGTGAAGGAGGTGAAGGAGGTGAAGGAAGGGAAGGAGGTGAAGGAAGTGAAGGAGGTGAAGGAGGTGAAGGAGGTGAAGGAAATGAAGGAGGTGAAGGAGGTGAAGGAAGTGAAGGAGGTGAAGGAGGTGAAGGAAGTGAAGGAGGTGAAGGAAATGAAGGAGGTGAAGGAGGTGAAGGAGGTGAAGGAGCAGAAGGAGGTGAAGGAGGTGAAGGAGGTGAAGGAGGTGAAGGAAATGAAGGAGGTGAAGGAGGTGAAGGAAGTGAAGGAGGTGAAGGAGGTGAAGGAGGTGAAGGAGCAGAAGGAGGTGAAGGAGGTGAAGGAGGTGAAGGAAATGAAGGAGGTGAAGGAGGAGAAGGAGGTGAAGGAGGTGAAGGAGGTGAAGGAGCAGAAGGAGGTGAAGGAGGTAAAGGAGGTGAAGGAGGTGAAGGAAATGAAGGAGGTGAAGGAGGTGAAGGAGGAGAAGGAGGTGAAGGAGGTGAAGGAAGTGAAGGAGGTGAAGGAAGGGAAGGAGGTGAAGGAGGTGAAGGAGGTGAAGGAAATGAAGGAGGTGAAGGAGGTGAAGGAAGGGAAGGAGGTGAAGGAGGAGAAGGAGGTGAAGGAGGTGAAGGAGGTGAAGGAAGTGAAGGAAGGGAAGGAGGTGAAGGAGGTGAAGGAAGTGAAGGAGGTGAAGGAAGGGAAGGAGGTGAGGGAAGTGAAGGAGGTGAAGGAGGTGAAGGAGGAGAAGGAGGTGAAGGAAGTGAAGGAGGTGAAGAAGGTGAAGGACGTAAAGGAGGTGAAGGAAGGGAAGGAGGTGAAGGAAGTAAAGGAGGTGAAGGAGGTGAAGGAGGTGAAGGAGGTGAAGGAGGTGAAGGAAGGGAAGGATGTGAAGGAAGTAAAGGAGGTGAAGGAAGTGAAGGAAGTGAAGGAGGTGAAGGAGGTGAAGGAGGTGAAGGAGGTGAAGGAAGGGAAGGATGTGAAGGAAGTAAAGGAAGGGAAGGAAGTGAAGGAGGTGAAGGAAGTGAAGGAAGTGAAGGAGGTGAAAGAAGTGAAGGAAGTGAAGGAGGTGAAGGAAGTGAAGGAGGTGAAGGAAGTGAAGGAGGTGAAGGATGTGAAGGAGGTGAAGGAAGTGAAGGAGGTGAAGGAGGTGAAGGAAGTGAAGGAGGTGAAGGAGGTGAAGGAAGGGAAGGAGGTGAAAGAAGTAAAGGAAGGGAAGGAGGTGAAGGAGGTGAAGGAAGTGAAGGAGGTGAAGGAGGTGAAGGAAGGGAAGGAGGTGAAGGAATTAAAGGAAGGGAAGGAGGTGAAGGAGGTGAAGGAAGTAAAGGAGGTGAAGGAAGTGAAGGGAGTGAAGGAGGTGAAGGAGGTGAAGGAAGTGAAGGAGGTGAAGAAAGTAAAGGAGGTGAAGGAAGTGAAGGAAGTGAAGGAGGTGAAGGAGGTGAAGGAAGTGAAGGAGGTGAAGGAAGTGAAGGAGGTGAAGGAAGGGAAGGAGGTGAAGGAAGTGAAGGAGGTGAAACGATGACGAACATTCAAATAAATGAGGAAGTAAATGAGAAAAAGGCCTGAGGTCGGTTTAACTGTATAAAAACGTTTTTCAGAATAAAGGTCGTGTTTTTGTGGAGCGGAGGATTTGAACCCACGGCTGACGTAACACCTGATCTGAACCACTTCCATGATTCAAGCCCGGCACTGCTGAGCCACAAAATAACCTACAAATAAAATTATCTCCATTATCGGTTCATTTGTTCATTATTTTCTTCAGTTGATCAATTATTTATGTTTTTTTTCTTGATGGACTGATTGAAACTCTGAGTCGAAACCCTCGGCGTCGCTGACAGTCTGCTGATGATTGACAGCTCGGTGTCAGAGATCCTGTCACATCTGATAACAGCCTCATCATCTCCTCCGTCCGTCATCATGAGGAAGATGGGGAGCGACACGCCCCCTGACGCCGATCACTGATCACTGATCTGATTCCTCTTAGTCCTGATTTATCACTCAGCACTTCTCTGCTCCTGAGTGGCTGAAGGAGATTAGCACAGATCATCTTATCTGCGGCGGGTGATACGGTTCAAATCACCGTCACCACTTCAACCAGGATATTTAACGGTACAGACATAAAACTCAGGTGTTTGTGTCAGTTTTTATCTGAAATTTCTTTAAATAACGACTGAGTATAAACTTGTACAACAGAAACATCATCAGGACGTGAATCTGCTGAAT
>NW_019524954.1:15188-25371 GCF_002814215.2 Seriola lalandi dorsalis | reverse complement strand
AAAAAAATTAAAAAATAATGCAAATACTACCAGAATAAGATACAATAAAAGAACACTGGGCACTAAATGAATTAAATAAATGAATAAATAACGTCTATTTATCATTATTACTATATTAGCATAACTTTTACTTTTTCACTTCATCATTTCCTCTTTCTTTACTGTAACAGAGAAATGTTCCTGAGGGGATCGTTAAAGTTTTGTCCCGTTCTTATGAATTAATCATCAAAATGGTTTGGGATTATTTATCCGCTTTTCTCAACATGTATCACAGATCCTGGAAATATTATTTAATCCTCCTTCACTAATGAAAATCCTGAACTAGTTGTAGTAACTTGTAATGGAAAAACTGATGCAGTAATACAGCTGTTATATAAATATGATACGAACTTTTTATTATTTCTACAACACATATTACTATTACTTACTTATTATATCACTATTAATGTAAATTACACTTAGAAATAACAATTAAAGTCACTATCACTTTAGTTTAAGTCCTCTATGTTACATTTATAACATTTAGTTAATGGTTTATGACACATTAAATGTAATTATAAGCAGGTATAAGAATAAGAAATATTCTATATAATTATAACAGCGTTGTATTATATTTGTATTAATTTAATTCAGTTGGTTTGTCGCTGTAAAATACATTAATAAACATTTAAATAACATTATAGTGAAGCATTAACTCCGTGTTTATAGACTAAACGACTCACAGTAACGTGTTGCCCCTTCACTAACTAGTACCACTACCACCACCACAACTAACTAAACTACTACAACTAGTCCACCGCGCTCCGGAGCTGCCGGCGCTCGGTGGCGGCAGCTCGGAGCTCGTGTGGCCGGGCTCACCGTGCAGTTGGCCGGCTTGCTCTGGAGGCTCTGCAGGGTCGGGCTGAGCCAGCAGAAGCCCAGGATGAAGAGGCTGAGGATCCCGCAGGCGATCAGGAACAAGCCCAGCCGGATGCTCTTGTCCTCGGCCTCGGAGTACTCGTACGACACCCGGATCTTCGCCATGGCAGCCCCGCGGAGACCTCCGCCGGCATGGAGAGGAGAAGAGGAGGAGGAGGAGGAGGAGGAGGAGGAGGAGGAAGAAGAGACAGATAGAGAGAGAGAGAGAGAGAGAGTGAGAGAGAGAGAGAGGATGGGTGGATGGAGGAGGAGGAGGAGGAGGAGGAGGAGGAAGAAGACAGAGGTGGAGGCGACGCTCGTTGCCTGATACTGAGAAACTGTTGAGTTTAAACACCGGCTGCTTTCTGTCTCTACATCTGCTTCATCTCCCTGCGGCTTCATTTAGGCTTCCCTCCCTCCCTCCCTCCCTCCCTCTATTTCCATCTCTCTCTCTCTATTTCATACTCTACGTTTCTATTTTCTCTCTGCCCTCCCTCCTTCACAATATCTCTTCTTCTTCTTCCTCTAATTTTTAGTCTCTTTACTGTAAAAACAAAAACTACCGTAAAACTTCTACTAAAGGGTCAGTTCACACAAAGTCCATCATTTATGATGCATGAACTGTATTATTATAATGTGGACTTTTATAGACTTTATGGCCAAAAGTATGTGGACACACCAACCTCAGATCCTTCATGATTAGCCTGCAAAATTAATTTAAATGCACAAATCTCATATCTATCTATCTATCTATCTATCTATCTATCTATCTATCTATCTATCTATCTATCTATCTATCTGAGGCCTGATGTCATATCTCTAGAAGAAGGGGGGGGGGGTTTGGAGGCATGGAGGCTCATGGGAAATGAACCATCTATCTACATGTGTTTTTGTCCTTTTATAATAATAAATAAATAAATAAAACATTCTTGTCTGAGCTTTTTTCTTCTTTGTATTGGACATCAGAGTGTCGACCTGCTGGAGGACAAGGATCTAGAATATGAGGGTTCATCCTGTGGGGACCTGAATATCGACACAGAAGTTCATGACCTTGATATTTCTGACTGAACTCGTCCTTGAGCTTTAGATTTTACTGAATAGAACATTTTTATTACTTTCAATTATTTGTTAGTCATCGACATGAATGAGAAAAGCTTCAAACGCTCATAAAAACCCACATTTTGACCGTTTAAAGAATCAACATGAGGAAAGTTTAGCACCATCTTGTTTTAACCTTAATAACTAATCAAATCTGCTGTATAACTTCTAGAAACGAACACGTCTGTCCTGTATGAAGGGAAGCTGCTGCCCTGACAACCACAGGATGTTTCTGAGAGCGACGCGCTCTCCCTCGGCTTAAGAGGCTTATCTCATCCAGCCTGTAACAGTGAGAGAACAACCAGCGGCCACCGGGAAACACAACACAAATCTGGATTGAATCATCGGACCAACGGGGCGACCGAGCATCACTCAACCTGCAGAGAGGAGGAGAGAGAGAGAGAGAGAGAGAGAGAGATGAAACCATAGAAACGTCACAGAGAGATGCAGGCTGCCCTACATTGCCAAAAGTATTTGGACACTGATGTGATTATCTGCAAGTGTTTGTTGGATGCTGTGTCATCTGTATCAATGTCGTCCATAAAGTTTATTTCCTTTACTGCACTTCATTACTTGCTGCTCTGATGACACAGTTTCTCTTAATAGATCAATAGAGTTTCATAATGTGTGTGTGTGTGTGTGTGTGCGCGCGTGCTGGCAGAGTCTGATCACTGTTAAAGATGCAACCAGCCGTCCAAAATGGCCTCCAAGGACCGAGCGATCGATGAGTTGACAGAACTGTATTGATTTCTCCCGCTCTCAGTCGGCACTGAAGAGTCCAGCCGGGGTAAAAATAAATAGATAAATAAATAAATGAATGAAGAGGCACCTGTTGACAAACCAGACCCCAGATCCATCAACACAAACACAGACTCTCACAGAAGCTGCTCTGATCGCCTGTTGGACAGAGTCTTGAGAAGAACTTGTGTGAAAGTTTTTATCTAAAACCAGCCGTCAGGACTTCTGGAACTTTGTGATGTCACAACGAAGCGGTCACCATGCCCCGCCCACCTGGACCCACCATCCAAACCTTGCAGGATTTGGTTTCTCTGAGTGTTTTTACCTGAAATCTGCTATATTTTTATTGGATCACTCAGAAAACAGTCAGCCAATCAGAAGAGAGGCTCAGAGCCTCCTCTCTTCTGATTGGCTCACAGACCTGTTGTTACTAGAGCTCCAGAGAGAAGCCTGAGAGAGGAGATGTAAAACTACACTGAGATGGTTTTATATCTTCTGATGGATCAACACTTCAAATAAAACACAGAAGAAGAAGAAACATGGAACTTTTGGATTTGGCCATGAGGATCTTTGCCCAAACATTTCTTGACCATCAGAAATAAAGAAAACATGGTAGTAAACACTAAATACTGGAGTTTTTTTCATGAAAATAGTGAAATAATGATTAAAAAAAACTCCAGCTCTGGTTTAAACGCTGACATCCTTCAACCTCTGCTGGAAAGAGTCATTTCTCTCTCTGCTTCGGCCTGTTGCATAAACGCAAAGCGCTGAAAGGCTCCAGAATAAAGCCTCAGCATTATGCATTGGTAATCAGGGAGGCATGTGGCAGGATTATTATCATCTCTGCAGATCAAAAGATTACAAATAATAACGGACATCAGCGTGGAGGAACACGGGCCACGTGTCTCTGCAGAGCTCCGGCAGACACACAAACACCAGGCACAAATATCAGAGTCTGATTTTACACCTGACATTAAAACTCCTAAACTGAGACTGAGTGTGACAACAAATAAAATGCAGGAAATTTGGGCTAAATTTCCAGTTAAAGTGAAATAAATACAAATAAGAGGCGGAGTTTTACAGGCAGTCTGCGTCGACAGGTGGCATCCTCTGTGGACGGGATTTGGGTTTTTCGGGAGGTAAAGCAAATAAAAGTGGATGGAAAAGGGCATCGTCTGACTCAAATCAACATTCAGATGATGCGATTAAGCGGCACAATATTTGCTCCTGCTGTCCTGGAAAAAGACTGAAGTAGTTCTGCTACAACGAGCCGCCGCAGCATCAACACGCCGCCACAGACGGGTAATGTCCCTCATTATGGAGCTGATGGCTGCTTCTCTTCTGGAAGCACGCTGATGGAAAAATGCAACGGAGTCCTGCTGCAGCCTCGTTCTGCACCAGACATATTATTTTTGAACACGTTGTTTTGTCTGTAATCACCGACAGTGATCACTGCCAAGCACAAAAACGACAGGCTGCGCTCTTATTGTGGAAATCCTGTAGTTAAAATGGGACATATGAGGCGGTTACAGGGTGACACAGAACACACTGTCAACAGCAAGCGACAACACGTCTGTGTGTACACTCAGTCGTGTCAATAAAGCCTCTTTGAATTTGATGTTGTGAGCTCATCTTCCATATTTCTAAAGAACGCTGTTAAATCTGGAGCTGCAACGATTAACAAAAATAATCTGCTAGTTTTTTGAAATGTATTTTGATTGGATTTCTGATTCTGATTAATCATTTAACTCATTTTTCAACAAGGGGTCGAATATTTGCTGGTTCCAGCTTCTAATATGTAAGAATTCACAGTTTTTTTTGGTCTTATTTCATATTAAACTGGATGTTTTGGACAGAACGAGACACGTGGAGACGTCACCTCAGACTGCAGGGAATAAATCACAGAGGTGACACATTTAAAGCCTGTGTTTATTATCACTTACAGGCCAAATGATTGAAACGTAAAGCTGCACTGAAGAGGTTTTTACTTCGGTTCATACTGTGTGACTGATGTTTGAGTCTCATGTCGTTTTGTGGCTCTGGTTCTTTGTTTTGTTTAAAGAGACAAAATGAGCTAATTAACAAATAAAGTTGAACTTCTCATATTCGCCCACTCACTCCCACAGTTCCACTGTTTTTAGATCAGTTTGTCAGTTACATAACTTTTGTTCAGACTTCAAATTAGAAAAGAAGAAAAAGACACAGAATAGAAAGTGAAAAGAAGCGTTAAGATTATCTGTGAAAACTGTTTTTAATTAGTGTGAAATTTTCTGAAGTTAAATGAGGCTGAACTAAACTCCATCTTTATATTTTGTTTCCAGTTTTTATTTAGCTCTTTAACTATCTCATTTGAATCTGCATTTTATTACATTTTTCAGAAGCTCCTCCACATCTTCCTTTGTGCTTTGGCTTTCTGTTGTGTTCATTAAATCATATTTATGACTCTTTAATAGATCATTGGAAGTGATTTAATGTATTGGTCACATGACAGAGACGCAGTCTGGGCGATGAGGCCGACGGTTATTAATGGATTTATTGACATTTATTTCATGTTTTCGTCAGCACTGGATGTAACAATGATTACCAACTTGACACGGATCCAACTGATGGATTAACTGATTGAAAAGATATTATTTTAACTTCATTTGTATAATTTTTGCCGACATGGACACTCATCCATGATGAGCTGCAGCTGCTGCAGCAGTGACCTCTGTGTATTTCATTAAATTAAATATCTGATTCCTCTTGATCTGCAGCTCCAGTCGTTTCCTAAACTGAACAGACGAGTTTTATCTCTGCAGTAAAATCTGCGTTTATCACCACATCAAGTCTTTTATCGCTCTGAGCTCAACGCTCGCTGTTCACAGAGAAACCCTGAGTGTCTGTGGGTAATCTTCTTGTTTGTGTGTGTGTGTGTGTGTGTGTGTGTGTGTGTGTGTGTACCTCCAGGTTATAAACCACTTGTCTTGGAAGTTTCTGCAAGGAGGAATCCTGGATGAAAAATCAATATATTGATTTGTTAACAGTAAAAAAAAAAAAAAGAAAAAAAAAAGGAGAACTAAACATTTGTTGTTGCTGCTAAAAAATTTCATCTTGTTTTCATCAAATTTAACACGAATCACTTCAATAGTTTTGGTTTCAACAAAGTGAATCTGGGAATCTACAGTATTAAACTTAAACAGGCTTTTGAGATGAAATCACTGCTTCATTAATAATAAAGATGTTCATTAACTGATCATTGAATTTACTAACAACTTAACAACAGAACAACCAGCTGTTTTACATCATGTCTTATATCAGTTTATTCAGTCGTCCTGTCTGTTCTTGTTTTGACACGCGGCGCCCTCTGGTGGACAAACTGCTGAAACACAGCGGCACTTTCTCTCCACTTTTACTTTATTTTTAGAGCAAATAACTGATTATTCTTATTAATGTTTATGGAGGAAACTGATCAATAGTAACATTTTACCTTGAACAGAGAGATCTCTGAAGCTTCATCCACATCTCGCGCTCTTCAGATTCAAACAGGTGTCGCCCAGGTGAACTGAGCCAACCACGTTTACAGGTGACACCGATAAGAAATGGGGACGTCGACTTCCTGTGAAGAGACGAGAGAAAGATGGAGATGAAGACAGTTTCAGATGTACAAGGTTCTTTCTTCATCGAACATGAAAGACACTAACTGCTCCTCACGTCTTCCACTCACCACTGATGTGTCCACTGAAATAACATTAACTGATCATTGATTGATCATTTAAGTTATTTATTTTTTTATTTTTTTAAAGCAAAAACGTCAAGAATTCATTGATTCCAGCCTCTGAAATGTCTCAGTCTCCTGTGATGGTAAACTGATCTGGATCTTTCTTCAGACACAACTTTTTAATACTAATTTTGGACAATAAATACCCCAAACAAATAATTAATAAACCAAATGAATGATTAACACATATTGATTACACAATCTGTGTCTGTTACTTTTCATTTTAAATGTTGTAAACACCGGATCGTCCGTGTTGCAGTGAATGTACCGGGTGTAGAGTTGTTCCCGATGGCGTCAGAAGAAAACGTGAATCTTCAACTTCCCACAGCTGAAAAATAAAAACTGCATTTTCCACAAAAACACAAAACAAACAAACAAACAACCAACCAACCAAACAAACCAACTAACAAAACAAACAAAGAACCCGGACTCGTCTTTCAATTTCATTACCAGAATATTTATTTTATTCTTTTTTCTATTAAAACACTAGCTGCCATATTTAATAAAACAGCCAATGGCCAAGTGCCTCAGTTCTCATTCTCCAATTAAATCTTCTCAAACAGATCACATGGGGTCTGTGGGCGTGTCCTTGGCTTTTCCTGCTGCAGTGAGAACAAACTGGCTCCTGTAGTCATGGCAACCGATGTCGCCGATGTCGCCGCCGTCGCCGCCGCCATCGTCGCAGCAGCAGCAGCAGCAGCAGCGGCGGATGTTGTTGCTGGAAGGTGGGGGGTGTGGGCGGAGTCGGGCGTGGTCCCTGTAAAACGTCACCTTGATGGTGGAAGTCTAGTATTGCATCGTTTACTGGCGGCCAGTAGAGGAGGAGCGCCCCCCTCCTTTTTCTTAAAAATACTGCCTCATGTTTATGTGTGTATGTGTGTATGTGTGTATATATATATATATATATATATTTACACACATACACACAACTGTACATTGGTGCCTCCTGGAGGGAATTTGAAAACAATGAAATTCAAATTAAAATCAATTTAAAGCTTTAAAATAAAGATGTTTTTGGTGGGTTGTCTTCAGCTGGACTGACGAAAGTTCGGCATTTAGAGAAATAAACGTATTTGTTTTCTAGTCAGATTTGAAGATTGACACCACTCTCCTGTGTGTACGCTACCACCAGCAGTTGGTTAGCTTAGCTTAGCTTAGCTCCTCTAAAAATTCGCTCATCAACGTGTTTTATCTTGTTTGTTTTATTGGTGCAAGAATATAAGTGTAAAAATGACAATTTTCTAGTTTGCTAATTACGCACCAGAGTATTTTTTGGTAAAGACTCGAAGAAGTCACCGTGCCGACCAAGAAATAGTCTGTCACATGATCTGATGTAAAACAGCGATTTGTCATTTTTACACTTTTGATTTTTACACATTAAACAACCAAGAAAGATGCTTTAATTTACGAGTTTTGGAGATGCTGGGAGGAGGATTTTGTTACCTTCATTTCCCATCTTTATGCTAAGCTAAGCGACTGCTGGCTACAGCGTCATATCAACCACTGACACGAGTCGTATCAATCCTCTCATCTAACTCTGCCGGAAGCCGAATGAGCCTACATCCCAAAATGTTCAACTTTTCCTTTAATGATCTTTCAGGAGAGGTCACTCCAGCAGTCCGATTGGTTCGACTGTTGCCGGGCGGAAAATAAGACACTGCCGATAAATGTGGGAGGTGAAAGAAAAGTACAAGATAAATAAAGGAATTAAATGTTATAAGTGAAGGAACGGGAAGAAAGAGGAGGAGCCGAGATGTCGGGATAGAAATGAAAAGCTGAGGATGAAAACTGATAAAAAAAGGTCTGTTATTTTGATCCTCTGAGATTTGGCTAAAATAATCCATATTTGTCTTTCTGTTACGCTCTGTTGTTGTTGTTGTGTTGTTTAATAAAATCTGAATTTAATGAAAATCTATATTTTTCTACTTGTCAACGTCTGATCCAAACCAACAATAAACGTCTCCAACAAACAAGTTTTATCTTTGTGTAAAAGTCGGATGAATCTTCTTCCTCTGAGCTGCAGTGGCTCCCGACACCGAGGGGTTTTTATTTCCTGTAATTTAAATCATTAAATTATCATTTTCTTAAAACAAGTGCAAGAATCTGTGAGTGCAGTGAAAACATTTCTACTATTTTCTAAAATAAACTTTTTTTTTTTTCAGTCTTGTTTCAGAAACTTTGAAATTTTCGCCATAGCTGCAGATTTGTTTTCACGTGCTCTAAAAAAAAGAGGTTTATGGAACTGAAACACTAAATTAACTGATTAAAAATTTATCTTCAACATTTGTAATGACGATAATGTTTAAAACTTTTTTCTGATAAAATGTCAAACATTCAGGTGAAGATTTTCTCTGTTTTACATTGTAAACTAAGACTTTTTGGATGTTGGAGTGCTGGTCGAAGCTTTTGGGAGTTGTAACAACATTTTACACCATTTTCTGGCAGTTTATAGATCAAACGACTGATTCATCGAGAAAACAATGCGCAGGATAATCAGCAATAAAAACTATTAGTTGCATCCTCACTAAGATTTAATCTCAGACAGAAATGAGTTGCTAAATGAAGATGTTTCGATGCTCAAACACAAAATCTGTCGAATACTTGTTACATCCAGAGACCACGAGGTCATGAAGAGGTTTCGTTTCATTTCTGAGACAAAACAGGAAATAATCACTGGGGAAATCACAGTGGGTTAATCCGCCACTGAAAATAGTCGCCAACAAATATTTCTATCGTGTGTTTGGTGAAAACTAAAGTGTTCAGACGTTTTTTTTTTTAACGTTTTAAAGATTGAAGTCTTAAGTAGGAACCAATGAGCTCAGAGACAGAGGAGGGAAGAGTTGAGAGACGGACGTTGTTGGTTTGGGTCTTTTCAAGGGATTTTTTGACAATAAGAAAAACACATAAGTTCAACACCAGCTTTATCCTTGAAGAGATCAATCATGAGGAATAAAATCTAACTGAGTTTGTTTAAAACACCAAACACATGTATCTGTTCAATACGCTGGTGTTTCTGTTTCACTCAACTTCTCCTACATGGATTAAAAACCAAAAAGCTGATCCGTTAAAATCAAAGCCGCTGCCACATCAACACAAACCAAAAAAATAAAAGATATTTTTCTCCTTTTATTATGAAATAGTGCTACAATGTACATTGCATTTCCTCTCCTGACTGTCCACTGTCTGCTGATGTGTGTTCTGATTTGTAATGCTGGAGAAACCTGGTAAAAATAAAAGATAAATATCTTCAGTTTCTGTTTGACACATTGTGAAATAATTATCCATCCTGACAGGTGATTGAATCCTGTGTTAAAATCTGGTTCTTAAAAGCTTCTCTAGACAAAAATAGTCGTTTTATTTTTAAGACTGAATAGAAACATGAATCACTCGATCAGATGGACAGTTATTTACAGTGCGTGTCTGTGTTTGATGTACTGTGCTGTCTGTTGACATTAAGTCTGTGCTCCACATTACAGACCAACTGAACCAAACCCATGGAGGGAGGGGTGGGAAATAAAAAAAAAAGGAAAATGAGGTAAAGAACAAAGAAAAATCAGAAAAGTTAAAATTATAAAGTCTATTCAGAAAGTGTTTAAGAGAACAGGAGCCAGGACGTCCTCTCCTGTCCCGAGTCCTCAATGGCCAGATTCTCTTTGAGTGTGTGGAGGTGAGAAAACCCTGGGGGAGGGG
>NW_019524954.1:5748-15168 GCF_002814215.2 Seriola lalandi dorsalis | reverse complement strand
GGGGGGGTGGGGTGGGTGACTGATGAGTCAGGAGGGCCAATGGCAGGCAGGCAGGAGGAGGGAGAGCCAATCAGAAGGCCTGCTGGGCAGGATTGTAGTTGAACGTGGAGGGAACGTGAGGCCGCTCTTCTAGTTTGTCGTACTCCAGATGAAACTCCTGAAAACACAAAGATTTAGTTACGACTCTCAAATTACCCAAATGCTAAATGAAAATAGTTATTGGTGATAATATTTTGCCAACAACAGACTAATAAAACTGAAACTGTTTTCCATTAAGCTCTGTGGAGCCTCCAATTAAAGGAACAAGCTGCCAATTAATCAATTAGTTGAGCAACAGAAATTTTATCTTCAACTATTTTGATAAATGATCAGTTGTTTAAGTCATTTTTGTTTTGAGCAAAGAAGCAAAAACAAAGCAACACGCTGATACATTTTCATTGGAGTTCATATTTATTTGCCGTCTGGACAAATAAAGCATAAAATCCTCCGTACGAGCGAATTCAAAATACCTCGTATTTAACACGAAGCGTAATTATGTGTTTGTTTTCACCTTGGCCACTTTTCTCCAGTTGAGGCAGTCGAAGAAGTAGTAGGTCCCTCTCTCATAGGCGTTGGTCTTCAGCGTGGGCTCCATACCTGGAGCCCGGGTGATCCAAACCCGCTCCTCTTTATGGTACCTCCAGTCCCTGTTAAAGCTGCACACACACACACACACACACTCACACACACACACACACACACACACACACACACACACACACACACACACACACACTAACTTCAGATGGCTGACACACTGTTTGTAGTTCTTTAAAGTTTTTACATCTTTTTTCTCTCGTGTTTAGTTTGCATGTGGACGGTACAGATCCAGACAAGAGTGTAAAACTGGTTAATGTACAAATATCAGATGAAAGAACAGACTGAAATTTTTATTTGACTTTTAAAACTGTATACGTGTGTATGACGTCAAACTCAATCAAAGCCACTCAGATCTACAAATTTAGGAAAATAAAGGCAGGAAGCCGTTTTGTTTTCCTGCCTAGAAACACTGGAGATGTGCCCATGAGCTGCAGCAGTTATAAATCCCCACACCTCAACAAAAACAACACGTCACCAAACACTGTAGAACTGAATTATAAACTTTATCTGAGGTTACAAAGTGTTTATCAGGAAGATGTGTTTACAAACCAGAGAGAAAACCATCAAACTAAGTTCCAACCAACTGCAAATAATAAACAACAAACATCCTGATTATGATTAATTTCTCTGAGGCCGAGATAAAGACGTGGTCTGTTAGTTATATTGACTCATATATGAGTGTGTGTGTGTTTCTTACAGTTCTACTGCAGCCAGTAGTTGTAGTAGGTCTCCTCCGTTCATATAGTAGAGATAAAACAACAGATCTTCACCATACCGAGACAACTTGATAGCTGCTAACTGCAGACAGGACGGGGTGGGGTCAAAGGTCAGAGGGAAAAAGATCAACACTGTTAAAACTTGTTCTTGTTTATTTCATTTTTAAGCAAAATATGAATGAAGGACTAAAAATGACATATTTTGACTGTTACTCAACACAGAAACCATTTTGGACGTACCTTGTCCCTTATGTGGATGTTGGTTAAATACTCTGAGGGGACGTGAAAATCTGCAGGAAGAAGAGGTAAAGAGCTGAAACCCCCGGAAAACCTGCATCATTATTATTATTATTATTATAGTTTTCTGCGTTGAACGGCGTCCCTTGTTTTTCTGAGACACAACCCACACAGGTCGGCGCCTTATAAACAGTCGCTTATTTTCACAGCCAGCACACAGAGCACTGTGATTATCACACTGGAGTTGTGCAGAGGCCATGTGATGAATGATAGGTGGAATATTAATTCCATAAATATTCAATAATCCCACCTCAACGGTTCAGACTCACCTATATCCTGCGGTCGACACGGAGCCGACGCCCAGGGAGACGCGAACTTAGGATAGAGATTCCTGAGAGAAAAGAGAGAGAAGCGTTTAGATTTATTTTCTCATTGAGAGACGAAAATAAGTTTATATGAAAGGTCTCTCAGTCATTGCCTTCATTTCAAAATAAGAGCACGTTAGCTGGGATTATTTCATCTTTTTTTAGAAGAGGCCCCTGGGTGGGTGGGTGTGTGTGTGTGTGTGTGTGTGTGTGTGTGTGTGTGTGCGCATCGTACTCAGGTGAGTTGAGGTTGAGGCCAAGTGTGGTGAGGTCGGAGCCCAGCGCCAGGTGGACCATGCCAGGATCCGTTTCTGCCGCCCGGATGAACGTTAGCAAGCCGATCATCCCAAACTGGTCTGTTACCATGCCAACCGGGATGTTGGTCACGCGCCCTGGGACACAGAGACCACACATGACGCCGGTTCAGACTAAGATCTGTAGTTTTTACCCCCCCCCCCGTCCTGGAGTGTGCGTTTCTCACCGTCGGGAAGAACCTGGATCCCTTTCTTCTGCTGGTTGTTGTTGCTAGGCGCAGAGCTCTTGTCGCCAGGGAACTTTGGACCATCTGAGTTAGAGGTGGGCTTTCCTGATGAATTCAGATTCTGATTGGACAAGAAAAATGGAGGGAAAAGTCATTTCCCCAAATAAGTTGGATAAGTCAGGAAATGAAAAGAAAGCAGGAACAAGGAGAGGAAGTGGGAGAGGAGTGAACGGCAAAAGACAAAGACGGGAAAAAAGAAACAACAATAGAAAGACACCAAACAGGAAATGGACAGAATGAGAAATGAAAAGACAAAGACGAGAAGTGAACCGAACCGTTTTGCTGTCTTCGCTGGTGCTGGTGGGGTCTTTTGTTTGGTAGTTTGGCCCAGGAAGAGCTGGGAAGTCTTCGTTGTGGATGGAGAAGTCTTGCGACTGCTCACTGGACGGCTTGGTTACCATGCCAACTGGAAACATGGAGGATAGAGCGGTTAGTAATGCACCAATTAAAGCTTAATAATGGAGCACAAAATAACATTAAGGTTGATGAAAGAAAGAAATCAGCACCTACACAACAACACGTGTATGTAATTGTGTAGCCTTATTTTTTTACCCTCGCATTCTGCAAAGACCCGCCCCCTGCCTCTGATTGGCTCTGACCCGATACATCACCACAAAAAAAAATTCAAAATAATAAAGTGCTTATACTCTTTTTGTTTAGCATACTTCAAGTGTTCAGAAAACATAATACGTTAAACACCAGCATTCAAAAAAACTAAAAAAAATAATCCAGTGTCCTGTGTCGCTGTATGTGACAGAATTAAAAGTCGTTTACGGCCTTTTATGACGCTTTAATACAAACCCCCTCGTCGCTCTTACCGTAAGGAGCCCGACCGGCCAGCGGGTTGAGCAGTGGGGTGGGATTCGAGCCTCCGTCCCTCCGACTCCTGTCTGCTAACGCTGGGAAATCCGACAGGTCCAGCCCCGTCACATTCTCACTGCCGTCTGGACAAACACAGGGAAACCAACAAATACGAAGTTATGGCTTCCTTTAACCCTGTGACCATTATTGTTTGAGTAGAAATATTGATAAAAACACTGAAAACTTTGAGGCCTAATTGTAATTTGAATGTAAAATGTTATGATAATGAGATTTGTTTTTTTGTACCTGTGCCATTGAAGATGTTGTTGGATAACGAGTTGTTCAAGCTGAAGCCGGGATTTCTGTTCACCCCAAACCCTGACATACTGACACACACACACACACACACACACACACACGATTATTGTCAGAACTGATGACGTGTGTGTTCAACACTGGAATCAAAAAACTGGAACTGAATGAAAACAGACAGATGTGGAGGAGACGTCAGATTATCTTTAAAATGTTTGAAAATTTAAGAATTCTTCCACCAAACAATTCACTGAAAATGTGAGACGACAGGAGACTGTTTGCTAATGAAAATAATCATCAGTTGCAGAGAGAATAAAAGAGGAAACAAGGTTTTACTTCCTGATATCTAAATATCCAAAGTAACCAAAGGTCAGGAAGAAGGTCGAAGGTCTAGAGCTCAGTTTTCCCAGTTAAACTAACCTGGATATAGTGTGTGTGTGTGTGTGTGTGTGTGTGTTACCTGTTAATAGTGAAGGGCTGCCGTGCTTGCTGCTGTTTGGGCATGCCGATGATGCTGGGTGACGAGCGGCTGGGACTCCCCATGCTGCCGCTCCTGCCTCCTCCACCGCTGCCTCCCCTCTCTCCTCCTACCCCCATCCCTCCCGCCTGACCCGTCGGACCCCCCACCTGCTGGCTGTGGTTCAGCACGCTCCGGCTGCTCATGGGCAGGATACCCCTGCAGAGAGAGAGAGAGAGAGGAAAAACAACATGTTTTACAGTTGGAGCTGCAGGAGAAGGTTTGTGGTTTGTGGTTGTGAACAGGAACAGGAGCAGCTGGATTTGAAACGGGGGCGCTGAGGTAACGTGGTACGTGTCTGACTGAGCGCTCACAGGTGGAGGAGGCGTGTTGCTTCAGATACCGGTGAAACAACAGTTTACAACACTGATGGTCTGTTCCATCTATTCTTCACACCAGACTGTGTTGATCTGCAGTGAAGATGTTTTAAGGGCTCACAAACACACAACATGACTCACTCTCAGCCAGTGTGTGTGTGTGTGTGTGTGTGTGTGTGTGTGTGTTGTACCTGCTCGGTGAGGGAGGTGTGTGCATTGTGCCAGCGTTGGGTGTACTGGCATGACTGGAGAGCTGGCTGGCAGACTGGTTGAGCCCACTTCGACTTAACTGAGGTGCTGCGCTGCTGTTCATACCACGCATGGGAAACCCCAGAGCACCTAGAGAGGAGAGAGAGAGAGAGAGAGAGAGAGAGAGAGATAGAGAACAAAAACATGTTTATTCTGAAACTGGAATCACCGCCTCGCTTCCACCAACAAGTCGATTATATAAAAAAATATATAAATAAATAATGAATTAATTAAAACTATTAGAAACAGATGAGTGTGAGTGTGTGTGTGTGTGTGTGTGTGTGTGTGTGTGTTGGTCTTACTCTGCGGGCCATATAAACTGGCTCCCAGCTGTGACAGTTGACCCGTTGAGGAAGCAGAGGACGACACCAGCATCTGAAACACAAACAGCTCAGTCAGTTTACTGAGTTCTTCTACATCTAACCCTGAGAACTAACCAGACCACCTGAACATATTATGTTCTGTTATCCTTTACTAAACAGGTTCTTTAACACCCTCTTTGAAAATGTTTTGTACTTGTCCCAAAAAGATGTGAATGTATTTGAATCTTTGTTCCCACTGACTAAATAAGACAAATGTTAAATGTTGTTTAAACACAAACAGCCACAATAACTTTGTCAGAATGAAACTAAACATGTAAATATTGTGATTTCAATAAGGAACTCTCTGATGACAGAGGAAGTAATCTTTACAATATTTCCATGACCTTAAATCACAACTGCAAAGTCCTGCAGCAGAGACTGAAATTGAAATCTAACTAACAGGAACTTACATCTTTGTCAGGGCGGTGAGGAGGGAACATGGACTGTTGGCTGTAGTAGAGGCTGGAGTCGTCCGCGTAGTCGCTCTCCACCCCCCCCTCCATAAACTTCTTCCGGTTAGCACCAAACATACCGCGTGTCACCTGAGAGAGCAAAAGGGAAACGGTCAGACTGAAGAAGACACTAACTGAGACACAGACACAGACACACACACAAACTTGTTTTGCAACCCTGAAAACAAAGTAAATAAACAGATGTGTCATTTTTGCTTTAGTTTCATGTTGGGTGAAGCCATGGTTACTCATACCTGTTTGCACTTTTAAAATCTGTACAATTATGTTAACAAATGTACTTTGAATAAGTTTGGAATAATTGTAAGTTGCTGCTGGAGCTGCAGCTGTGAATTCACGTCTTATTTAAACAGATTAACATGAAAAATCAGACTTCTCCAGCATAAACACAGGTTCATCACTCTGCACCAACCGAGGTGTTTGTATGACAGTGGCACCACACATCGCCTCTGCATCATACAATAGAGCTGACAATATGTTGTTTAATTAAACACAGCTCTATGACTAGAAATACACTGCTGCATCCGAGACTTTGATTTTGCACATGAGACTGTTCATTTCAAACCTTTAAAGTATGACAGACCGACTTTAGGATGGCTACAACCATGAAATCACAGGTCCAGTCCTGGAAAAGCTGGTGTTTTGTCCATCAACATCTGCTAAGCTACAGCACAATGACATGAGAATTACAGCTGCAGCCAATGATTACTTCCTATATCGTTTATTCATTTGAAATAAAGAACGTCAGAAATTAGTTTTCTACTACCCAAGGTAACGTTTTCAGATGTCCTTTTCGGTCCAAACCCCCGAAGAGATTCAATTCAGTATCATGTACAACCCTAACCCTAAATTAAATGACTGAGTAATCGTTGTAGCTGTAATGAGAAAATCCAACCTTATCATTACATAGAAGGACAATCTGACCAGCATCATCATGTTTATAACCTGATGAAAAGCTGACTGTTGTAGTTTACCTGTCGTCCCTGAAGAACATGAGGTGGTGTTAATGTTCAGATCCACAGTCCTGTCTGGACAGTGATCTCTCAGGATTAGTTTTGTTTACTGAAGTAGGTTAGCCGAACATCCACGATCCCAAACAGAAGCAGCCAGTAAACAACGGCTAACTGAGCTAACACGCTTCCAACACTTACAACGCGTGTATTATGTTGTACACTACCGTGTTTTACGTTATAAATTTCACTAACGCCTCGCTCGGCTGTAAACACGAACCGAGCAGCGTGGAAGCTTCAATGTTCTTGTTTCAAATCTCCATCTCCGTTAAAGGTGCAGCAGTGTCGCAAAAGGCTAATGTTAGCTTTGCGAGCTAATGGGAGCTCCGATTATCTGTGTGACTAGCGCTAATTTTGACACAACACCACCCGCTAGTTTCCTTACAGCAAAGAATAACCGACATATCCTGCCCAGTCTGCTTTTAATGAATCCCTAACAAGTATCAGCCATTAGTTAGCGTTACCGTGTTAGCTGTAGAATGCTAGCAGCTAAGGCTAGCTAACAAGCGCACGTAAGATACTAGCTTCTTCTATAGCAATACATGGGGACGCTAGCATGAGAGCTAACGCTAACTACCGAGCGAGCTACTCGGCTAACACCAACGTAAAAAATCCGCTACAAGGGCAGTTTTAAGCTGTTCTAACACTATCCGGCAAGTCGATACAGTGGGTTTACATGCGGTTATGAGGGCAGGCTATCGAGCAGAGAGGAGACCACAGGACAGGTGTGTTTTTGTTCGGGTTTGGGCCTGCTGCGCCTCCGTCGGTCAGTTCCCCCAAACAACAACAAAAAGAACCAAAGCCACACTGCTGCGTTTTAAGTCGCATTTTTATCACTTCCATGGACAGCACGATTCCGCGGTGACTGTCGCACCACCGTTGTTTTAGCTAAATTTGGTTTTGCTTGGTAATGGCTCAGAAAATGAATTAAACGAAGAAACAAGGAGCTCACCGCATCAATCTTTTTTCCCCGCTACAATCCAAGATGGCCGACATCTCTTCGCCAATCAGCGAGGATGCTGGGATACCTTTCGCCTCTGACCTCTGAGCCCCCATCACTTCACTTCACTCCACTCATCTCCACTCCACTCCACTCCACTCCACTCCACTCCACTCCACTCCACTCCACTGCACTCCACTCCACTCCACTCCACTCTACTCTACTCTACTCTACTCTACTCTACTCCAATCTACTCTACTCTACTCTATTATACCATACTATACTATACTATTCTGACTTTTCATATAGAGATAGAGCTACAAACATAAATTAGGATAGGTATTGGCACTAACAATAAGACAGATGATAATAATAAGACCAATAATAAAAATAATTATAACAATAAAAATAAAAATAAGACTAATAATAATAATAATGTTACTAATTATGAGACTAACAATAGTAATAGAAGGAGGAGGAGAGATGAGCTGCACCATGTTTTCCACAGAGGGCTTTGAGGTGGTTGAGTCTGTTGTTTGCCTTTTGTTCAAAGTTATTGATCACTCTCTTTTGTCTAAGTCCCTCTGAGGAATGTCGCGTGCTGAATTTTGCTAATTTTAATTTTCTGGTTGTGTATTATCTGACACTGTTGTTGGGCTGCAGGTGTGAATTTTTAGTGTAGAGGGCACATTATGTCTGCCTCGGCAGAATTCACTTTGATTCTCCACATATTTGACCTGTTTTCTATTTTATTTGCGTTTGTGACATTTTTTTTTTAGTTGCTCTGGACATTTGGAGCCAGACCAGAAGCAGAGCTCATCCCTGAGGGGGTAATATGAGTCAGAAATGTATGAAAGAAACTGCAGGGGGATCGAAACTTCACCCTGGGGAACTCCTGCTTGGTGATGACAGGTGTTAAAATGGCAGAGGCCTTTGATTTGGCGGTTGTTAAGAAAGTTGGAAATGATGGATTGGGTGGGTTTTGGGAGGTTGAGGTTATTTCTTTTCTGCTGTAGTGTCTATATCATCCATGATAGCTGTGATTTTCCTGAATAAATAGAAGACCAATGTGAATTCCTGAGAGACCCATTGATTCAATGTGATTAGTGAAGCGTGAGCTGAGCACTCTTTCAAGCAGTTTTCCTATGTGACTATAAGAGGCTTATGGAGTGGTAGCTTGTGACATTGTGCCAATCGTTTCCTGGTTTGTGGATCATGTTTGAACTGTATGTTTCCCGTTCCCACTCTCGTTTTTGTAGTGGAAGTGGAACTGACTCTGTTAACACAAGTTGTGTCCAATCAGAATTGTTCAAATATTTGACTTTCTTTTCAAACCATTGAGATGTTAAGTTTAGATGGCTTGATAGCTTCGAAAAATAATTTTTCAATAAACTTAATAATTTATGAAAAATTGTGAAAATATGCTCTGCTAATGGCAGGTTAGCTAGGAGGAATAGTAAAGTCAATGAATGACGCAAAAGGCTGAAGCATCTTTGAGTGTGACAGGAAAAAGTCCACTCCAGTGCACTGCAGAAATTCTGTTGGCTAGTGTTTAGATTAGATTAGATTAGATTAATTTTATTAGTCCCAAAACTGGGAAATTCATTTACCACAGCAGAAAAATAAACATCTATAGAATAAACATCTATGGAAACATACATAAAAAATACACCAAATATACACTAACAAATACAATATACACAATACACATGCTATGTACACGAAAAAGTTCAAGTTTGCACAGAGTTGTGGAGTCTGACAGCTGCTGGGATGAAGGACCTGCAGAGACTCTCCTTCTTACAGTGAGGATGTAAAAGTCTGCTGCTGAAGAAGCTGCTCAGAGACCCTACAGTGTTATAAAAGGTTGTAATAAGTATAAAGTATGATACTCAAGTCGGACAACAAATTAGTACTCTAATGTGATACCTCTCGCTTTCTCTTTAA
>NW_019524954.1:3163-3668 GCF_002814215.2 Seriola lalandi dorsalis | reverse complement strand
CCTAAATAAGGAAACTAACCTGCACTACAGTGGCCTGAGCTAACGACTAAACACAAAGCTAACTGCTTTCAGTCAGTCAGTGCTACCAACACAACAACCTGCCCCCCCCCTTCACACGAATCACTGTCACAGGTGTAATTATCAGTCATTTCTACCTTAACTGAACCAAACAGTCTCCACATGGAAACCTTATAACATTACGTTACATTAACATGTCACCCAGTCCTTACAGTAGATTCTGAACTAGCTGCTCGTATATTGTATTTCCCAGAGGCCAAAATAACCATAATAACAAAATGAAAAAAGGATTGTTTTCTGAACGCTCCATAAATATTTGTTATGGTCAATGCAACATTCAGTTCAGTTTAACCAATGTTACTGTAGATGTTAACTCTACCTGGGATACATATACTTTCATTTATCACCTAAGGGAATTTCATTTGTTATAATTAATAATAATAATAAACAAATAATTAAATTAGTCAACATCCTTTTCTATTATTTA
>NW_019524954.1:2736-3143 GCF_002814215.2 Seriola lalandi dorsalis | reverse complement strand
AAGTAAACTCAGCCCGCTCCAACTGAACAAACGGCTCTTTTAAGAGCCACACACTTACACTTTAAGAGCTCATCCCTTTATTGAAACTCAAAGTACACACAAACAATGTAAGACATAATACCACTTTATTAATCCCATATGAATATAAATGTCCCCACAGTTTATATTAAAAACAAATGCCACCAAATACCAATGTACATAAGGTATTTTTTATCCATATGTACTACCTGTATACTATAATATACTGCAGTGATATAATTCCAACGATGTTTTTAGAATAATCCCTTATGTTGAT
Source organism: Seriola lalandi dorsalis (assembly GCF_002814215.2). Classification (NCBI taxonomy): domain Eukaryota; kingdom Metazoa; phylum Chordata; class Actinopteri; order Carangiformes; family Carangidae; genus Seriola; species Seriola lalandi. Next base: position 2,848 of record NW_019524954.1, on the reverse strand, counting down.
TTATTAATTTACTCATGTCTTAGTATTTCTACACATTTGGTTCTTATTATTGTCTTAACAGTAAAAAACAAAAACAAAACATGTTGCTGTTTGAGTTGCTGAACTGATGCTC
>NW_019524954.1:1650-2716 GCF_002814215.2 Seriola lalandi dorsalis | reverse complement strand
GTGTGCTCAAGGTCTTCCTGGAGAACGTCATCCGTGACGCCGTCACCTACACCGAGCACGCCAAGAGGAAGACGGTCACCGCCATGGACGTGGTCTACGCCCTCAAGAGGCAGGGCCGCACCCTGTACGGCTTCGGAGGCTAAACGTGTCACCACACACCCCAACAACACAACGGCTCTTTTAAGAGCCACACATCTGCTCTACAGAGAATAATCCTTTATATTTGTTATTAATTTATTTTAATGTGAAATGATTATGAACAATATATTGTATGACTTCTTCATATGACTGCTATTATGGAAGAAGTGTTTACACAAATCCTAATCCCCCACAAGAGTTAGTGCACAATCCTTTGACTGGTACAATATCTTATGACGTTTGAAGCAAAACATTCACTCAAATATCACTTATTCATCTTGCACAAATGTTAAACATGATTCATTGTGATCAATTGGAAAGCTTTTACATTACATCATATTTTAAGATGTTGTGATTTTCATTGTATATTGTACTGATCTGCACTAAACTTTTTTTTAAGGTGTGCTTAATAAATAAACTTGGTTTCATGTGACTGACATCAACATTGAAATGTTTGATTCGATATTTTGGTCTTTTATTTACTCAAATGTAAAAAATCCAATCCAGCTAAAGCACTTTAAAAAAACAACCAGAAGGTACCAAAGTGCTGTACATGATAAAATTATAAACACAAGATAAATTAAAAGACATAAAACATCAATAAAAACATATATAATAAGAGAAAACAATAAGAGAAACAAAGCGTAAGCATGTCTGACTGTGGAATATAAGAAAAGATCAAACATGAATTTATCGTATGGTTCCTAAATAAGGAAACTAACCTGCACTACAGTGGCCTGAGCTAACGACTAAACACAAAGCTAACTGCTTTCAGTCAGTCAGTGCTACCAACACAACAACCTGCCCCCCCCCTTCACACGAATCACTGTCACAGGTGTAATTATCAGTCATTTCTACCTTAACTGAACCAAACAGTCTCCACATGGAAACCTTATAACATTACGTTACATTAACATGTCACCCAGTC
>NW_019524954.1:0-1157 GCF_002814215.2 Seriola lalandi dorsalis | reverse complement strand
CGGTGGACTTCTGGTAGCGGCGGATCTCTCTGAGAGCCACGGTACCGGGCCTGTAACGGTGAGGCTTCTTGACTCCGCCGGTGGCCGGGGCGCTCTTACGGGCAGCCTTGGTGGCCAGCTGCTTCCTGGGGGCTTTGCCTCCGGTGGATTTACGGGCGGTCTGCTTGGTTCTTGCCATTTTAAAACGTTGCTCGTTTCTTCGAAAATGAACGTGCTGAAGAACCTAGAGGACGTCGCTTTTATAGCCGAGGCCGGAGCGCCAGTAAAGCTGATTGGTCGAGTGAGCGCACGTGATGTAGCGGCTCGTTTATAGGACAAAAGAAATTTGAAAATTCAAATTTCCCTCCTCTCAGGGCGGGAAGTCACTTCCCGCCCTGAGAGATAACTCTCTGTTGAGTAAAGTACAACTTAGAACAACATATGAGAACTTTGGGACTCACTGCAGTTAAATGAATCAAATAAATATTAACAACAAAAAACATTATCATTAACTACACTGTGAGGTAGAAAAAAGAGACAAAAAAGAGAACTGTTACAGAAGAATGAAAGTTTGAAATTAAATGTCTAAATCTAGAAAAGGTGTTTTCATTCAAAAATGAAATGAAATGAAATATTTTATTATTTATCATTAAAATTAAATACATTTATATTCATTGACAACTTTAGGGGCATCATAAAGAAAGTGGTTAATGAGATGTACTTTTTCTTGAGAGAACATCGAGCTCAAATTGCTGTAATGTCATATATCTGGTATTTTATGTCCTAAACTGTATTTTAGGATGCGGTGTGTTTGTACGGCTGCTATCCTGACCAGGTCTCACGTAAAAGAGATTTCTTTATCTCAGTGGGACTTTCTGGTAAAATAAAGGAAAATGATAAATCAATGTTAATAACAATAATAATAATATGATACCTTTCCTGATGTATTTTCACTGGTACCAAGACAAAATCTGCTCTCTGACGTACAAGGCCTGGCTCCTTCATGCTCCATCACATTGTTCATTGATTATCAGATAGTCTGTATGTTAAAGACGGACGGAAGGACAGACAGACAGACGGACAGACAGACAGACGGACGGACGGACGGACAGATGGACAGACAGACGGACAGACAGGGGAAGGAGTGATATTAATCTCACCAACAGTAACCACTCACC
>NW_019524953.1:516497-538085 GCF_002814215.2 Seriola lalandi dorsalis | reverse complement strand
ATGCATAATAGGTCATAAAAACATCATATTATAGTAAGGAATACAAAGACATTGCATGGTAAGGCATAAAAATATCAAAAAAACGTCATAGTATAGTATGGCATAAAATGTCAAAAAACGTCATAGTATAGTATGACATAAAAATGTCAAAAAATCTCATAGTTTGTTAAGGCATAAAAAGTCATAAAAACATCATAGTATAGTAAGGAATACAAAGACATTGCATAGTAACGCTTAAAAATGTCAAAAAATTTCATAATATAGTGTGGCATAAAATGTCAAAAAAACATCATAGTATAGTATGGCATATAAATGACAAAAAATATCATAGTTTATTAAGGCATAAATAGTCATAAAAACGTCATAGTATAGTAAGGTATACAAAGACATTGCATGGTAAGGCATAAAACTGACAAAAAACGTCATAGTATAGTATGGCATAAAATGTAGAAAAAACATCATGGTACATTAATGCATAATAGGTCATAAAAACATCATAGTATAGTACGGAATACAAAGACATTGCATGATAAGGCATAAAAATTAAAAAAAAAACGTCATAGTATAGTACGGAATACAAAGACATTGCATGATAAGGCATAAAAATTTTTAAAAAAACGTCATAGTATAGCAAGGAATACAAACACATTGCATGGTAAGGCATAAAAATGTCAATAAACGTCATAGTATAGTATGGCTTAAAATGTCGAAAAAACATCATGGTATATTAATGCATAATAGATCATAAAAACATCATATTATAGTAAGGAATACAAAGACATTGCATAGTAATGCTTAAAAAATGTGAGAAAACTTCATAGTATAGTATGGCATAAAAATGTCAAAAAACGTCATAGTATAGTATGGCATAAAATGTCAAAAAACGTCATAGTATAGTATGGCATAAAAATGTCAAAAAACGTCTTAGTATAGAAATGTCAAAAAACGTCATAGTATAGTATGGCATAAAATGTCAAAAAACGTCATAGTATAGTATGGCATAAAATGTCGAAAAAACATCATGGTTTATTAATGCATAATAGGTCATAAAAACATCATAGTATAGTAAGGAATACAAAGACATTGCATGATAAGGCATAAAAATTTCAAAAAAACGTCATAGTATAGTATGGCATAAAAATGACAAAAAACGTCATAGTATAGTATGGCATAAAATGTCGAAAAAACATCATGGTATATTATGGCATAAAATGTCGAAAAAACATCATGGTATATTAATGCATAATAGGTCATAAAAACGTCATAGTATAGTATGGCATAAAATTCAAAACGTCATAGTATAGTATCATAAAATGTCAAAAAACGTCATAGTATAGTATGGCATAAAATGTCGAAAAAACATCATGGTATATTAATGCATAATAGATCATAAAAACATCATATTATAGTAAGGAATACAAAGACATTGCATAGTAAGGCTTAAAAATGTCAGAAATCGACATAGTATAGTATGGCATAAAAATCTCAAAAAATATCATAGTTTATTAAGGCATAAAAATGCCAAAAAACGTCATAGTATATTATGGCATAAAACGTCAAAAAAAAAAAAAAAGTAAATCAAGGCATAAAATGTCATAAAAACGTCCTATTATGGTAAGGCATCAACTCACAAAGTATAGTAAGTCAGAACATTGCCAAAAAATGTCAAAGTATAGCGCTGCTTAAACATTTTAAAAAAACGTCATAGTATATCATGGCATAAAACGTGCCATGATATGACGTTTTAAAAAAACGTCATAGTATATCATGGCATAAAACGTCAAAAAAACATCATAGTACATTAAGGCATAAAATGTCATAAAAACGCCATATTATGGTAAGGCATCAACTCACAAAGTGTAGTAAGGCAGAACATTGCCAAAAAACGTCAAAATATAGTGTGGCATAAAAATGTCAAAAAACGTCATAGTATAGTATGGCTTAAAAAGTCATAAAAACGTCATAGTATAGTAAGGAATACAAAGACATTGCATAGTGAGGCTTTAAAATGTCAAAAAACATCATAGTGTAGTATGGCATAAAAAGTCATTAAAACGTCATAGTGTAGTAAAGAATACAAAGATTTATTAAGGCATAACAAATGTCAAAAAACGTCATAGTATTTTAAGGCATACGAAAGGTCATAAAAACGTCATAGTATGGTAAGGAATACAAAGACATTGCATAGTTAGGCTTAAAAATTTCAAAAAACTTCATAGTATAGTATGGCATAAAACGTCAAAAAAACATCATGGTACATTAAGGCATAAAACGTCATAAAAATGCCATATTATGGTAAGGCATCAACTCACAAAGTATAGTAGGGCAGAACGTTGCCAAAAAACATCATAATATATTGTGGCTTAAAATGTCGAAAAAAACATCATAGTATAGTATGGCATAAAAATGTCAAAAAATATCATAATTTATTAAGGCATAAAAAGTCATAAAAACGTCATAGTATAGTAAGGAATACAAAGACATTGCATAGTAAGGCATAAAAATACCAAAAAACATCATAGTATATTATGGCATAAAACGTCAAAAAAAAAAATTGTACATCAAGGCATAAAATGTCATAAAAACGTCCTATTATGGTAAGGCATCAACTCACAAAGTATAGTAAGTCAGAACATTGCCAAAAAATGTCAAAGTATAGCGTGGCTTAAAAATGTCAAAAAAACGTCATAGTATATTATGGCATAAAACGTCAAAAAAACATCATAGTACATTAAGGCATAAAACTTCATAAAAACGTCATAGTATAGTAAGGAATACAAAGACATTGCATAATAAGGCATAAAACGTCATAAAAACATCATATTATGGCAAAGCATCAACTCACAAAGTGTAGTAAGGCAGAACATTGCCAAAAAACGTCAAAATATAGTGTGGCATAAAAATGTCAAAAAACGTCATAGTATATTAAGGTATAAAAGGTCATAAAAATGTCATAGTATAGTTTGGCATAAAAGGTCATAAAAAGTTCATAGTATGGTAAGGAATAAAACGTGAAAGTACAGTAAGGCTTAAAAATGTCAAAAAAACATCATAGCATACTATGTCAAAAAACATCATAGTATAGTATGGTATAAAAAGTAAAAACAAACATCATATAGGGTGGCATGAAATTTCAAAAAAACATTATAGTATATTATGGCATAAAAGGTCATAAAAACTTCATAGTATGGTATAGAATAAAATGACATAGTATAGCACGTCTTAAAATTGCTAAAATCATCATAGTATAGTATGGCTTAAAAATTTACAAAAAAACATCATACTATATTAAGGCATAAAAGGTCATAAATAGGTCTTAGTATGGTCAATAATAAAACGATAACTATGGTAAGGCACAGAAATGTCAAAAAATAGTGGTATAGTAAGATAAAAAAATTCTGTAAGAACGACATAGCGAACTATGGCATCAAACATCATGGTATGGTAAGGCATAAAAATGTCAAAAAACGTCTTGGTATAGAAAGGCATAAAAATGTCAAAAAACATCATAGTATGCTATGGGATATAACATCATAGTATATTTATAACATAGTAAGGCATAAAACTTCATGGTATAGAAAGGCATAAAAATGAAAAAAAACTTCATAATATAGTAAAGCAAAAAAAATGTCGGCGGTCTTAGTTTTAGACGGAGTGGCACATAGGCAACACACTTGCTCTTTGGATTCTTGGGGCACAAACATACCATCAATAAAAGGCAACAAAGTAAGAAACTTTCAAATAAGTTTACTGAATTTATTTAGCACTTTAATCAGGAAAAGGATTTCAGGCACAACTTCCAATATGTATGGACAAGAGGCAATTCATAGCACTTTACAATTTGCCTCATATTCACACTCATACTGACGACATCATTGAGCACGCAATGCACTGATTTGACCAACATGAGTTACTTAAGTTTCAGTGTCAAGTACACTGGACATGGTCAACTTTTACATGAACACAGCAGAAATATGTTTGCAAGAGTTCATTCAAATTATGTACAAAAAGATAATAAAAAACAACAACACACAAGATTTGAACATGAAATTCTGTACAATAAGCTACTTAGATATATCGACACACATTAACTCTCACTCTGACTTCTTTAAAAGTAAATTCAGCTGCATTTATTTCCTAATAATAGATATTTTCTAAACGTAATGAAAAGCTTAACTGCCACATAAAACTGTTGATTCTCCCTGATCGATGAATCCTGTGAGAGACATCAAAGCTTATTTGCATGTAAACAATTCTAAAGCAAAGTGTAAAAATATATCCTTAAAGTGACATTTTATTCAATAGCTTTTTACTTTTCCCACCAGCCTCATGTTTTGAGTATTTACACACAGAGTGGCTTGATGGGGGATCTGTCATGTTAAACTGCCTTTGTATGGATTAATATGTTTGTACATGAAATATGTGTCACTTGATATTGTTACATACATGCTCTCCTTTCAGTAAAAGGAAATCTACATATGAAAAATATATATCTCATATCCGTCTAATCATATCTGAACATGAATTTCTGCACTACATCAACTCCCCATGTTGCTCTCATGCACTCTCCTCTGTTTAATGGGACTCCACCAAGCTACACACTCATCCCGTCTTAACCACTGTTTTATTCTCACTAGAATACAGCGCCACATCCTCATCTCCCTCCTCCTTTGCTGGCATAAACTGTTCTGTCTCCTTATTTACCCCTATCATTGCCTCCTCCTCTTTGTTGCCCTCCAACACTACACTTTCATCGCCAGCATTGTCTTGTCCCTCCACTGGTGGTTCTTTCTTGATTTCAGCATACTCTGTGTCTCCAGGGTCTTGCGTCCCCCCGGCCTCTGTGGGACTCCTCTGTTTCAGCAGAGAGAAGTCAATGTTGGAGTACTCCACCTCTTTTTGTTCCACGGCACTAGCTCCTCCTTCAGCTACCTCTAGGTCATGGGTCCAATCATCATCGTTCACAGCTTGACCATCATTGATCTATACGTAAACAACATAGTAATGATGTAAGTCATTTGCTATCTAACAAAGGCCATACAACTGTATGTACACAATGCATGAAAGTTCTCCTCTCAATTAGTGACATTAAATATTTTCATCTATATTTTAATCGGTTTCTCTGATCTTTAAATGTGCATCTGCTTTCCGCTCGTTTCCCTTTGTTTTAAAGAGATTTGAAACTGCTTGAGATACTGGAGGTAATCCATCAAATGATCATGTCTGCTCCTATTTTAATCCTAGTTAGATTACAGTTTTGTGTTATTGCAATGCAGTCTACTCCATAAGTCTTTGGTGAAATAAAAAAAATATATATTTAATGCATGCCGTAACACAAGACTGATATTTTAGCAAACATTTAATTAACATTTAACTAATATATCATAATGAGATGTGTTACTATAAATAGTAATATACATACCAGTGGAACCGCTTGAGTGGTCACCATCTCCAGATTCTCAGCCAGATTCCCAGATCCGCTCTTTTTTTTTCTGGCGAGAAACATATCGAATTGGTGACAATCGTAAACAAATGACAAAACAATCAATGAAAAAACATTATAGAATTAAAGTCACACTTAAAAGAAAGGTTTAAAGAACAACACCTGTGATTTGGAATGTTTTAGGCCATACAATTGATGGACTTTACATCAATGATCAACAAGCTTTGTTTTATGAGGTAATCATGACTAATAACCATTTTCCTGTGATGTTTGTTAACTTTGTAATCGTCAGGCGATATGTCTACAGTGTCCACAGTATGTAAATAGGTAAATGGATGAATGACTGGATGTAGGAAGAATTTATTAAAAACATTAGTGGTACACCTTGAAAACTTTATGTAAAGTAGAGGAAAGAGAGAAAGAAAGAAAGAAAGAAAGAAAGAAAGAAAGAAAGAAAGAAAGAAAAAGAATAGCAGTGTCAAGAAAAGAAGCTCAGTAATACAGGGATAAAAAACTTAAAAGTGTACCTTTTGCATATTCCAATCAAACAGCAGATGGTCGCCGAAAGAAGTATCCCAATCAAAAATGCAATGATGACTTGTGGCTGTTTAACAATTCCCAGCAATTGTGTGAGTAGATCTGGAAGGAAGACAAAAAAAAAACTGGTCACTGTCATCTCTCCTTGTTCTCAATGATAATATAAAATACACAAAACTAGAGCCCGACCGATTTATCACAGATATGTCAGTATCAATGCATATATTCTCTGATAAACGCTGATATGAATACTTTTATTAAGAAGCAATAATGCAGTGGAAATGCTCGGGTCAAGTCAAGTTATATAGGCAGCATTTTCTGTATGTTTGATCCTTTGTTTTCATTCAAGTTAAGAATATATATATATATATATATAGTAGTATATTTAGTATATATAGTACATATATATGTATATACATATTTGTTCTTATGTTTTTTATTTGTAGTGACCGTTTCACACTGTTGTCATTTTGGACAATAAAGTTTATTGTTAAACAAGTGTTTATTAAATTAGATTATTCATTCATTCATTTTCTACCGCTTATCCTCTAGTAGGGTCGCGGGGGGGCTGGAGCCTATCCCAGCATCTTTTTGGGCGAGAGGCGGGGTACACCCTGGACAGGTCGCCAGTCCATCGCAGAGCAAACACATAGAGACAGACAACCATTCACACTCACAGCCACACCTATGGTCATAGAGTATCCAATTAGCCTAGTCCCCATTTGCATGTCTTTGGACTGTTGGAGGAAGCCGGAGTACCCGGAGAGAACCCACACTGTAGATTAGATTAGATTAGATTAGATTAAATTAACTTTATTAATCCCACAACTGGGAAATTCATTTACCACAGCAGAAAAATAAACATCTATAGAATAAACATCTATGGAAATATACATACAAAATACACCAAATATACAGTAATATATATATATACACATCACCCAATATGTCTATATCGGATATATTTTACTCCCTAATATCAGTATCGGCATCAGTCCCAAAAAATCAAATACCGGTCGGACTCTTTACAAACCCCCACAAAATTAGGTGACATCGTCAGTGTAGCCGTTGTGAACACTTACCAGATTCCTTCGAGTCAGCTGTTGGGTTTGGTATCCCGTTTTCATTGCCGCTGACACACTTAGCAACAGTGTTGTTGTGACTTTTTATGGTGGTGGGGTTGACTTCATGCTTTGTAACCGTGGGGATGACTTTGCCCGTTGTAACAGGTGTCATTCCAGTGGTTAGCTTAAAATCTTTTAGACAAAATTTTTGACAAATTATTACAATAGTTCCAACAAAACAATTCAGTTTTATTCTAAACATGTTGCTTAAGTCTGAGGCTGACAACCACCTGGAAAATTAAATTCACTGACATTAGAACTGATGAAACCCTCTGATAATGAAGATATCCGATAATGACGAACACAAATGTGGATTTCCTTTCTATGAACATTGACAAAATGTACTCATGTTATATCACCTCTTTTCATTGGGATTCTGTCTGGATGTTTTGCTTTAAAGATGTATTGTGAAAATTGTCTGCTGTCATATTGTGGATAAGAAAGGATGATGCTCTGTGTTCTTGTTGGTCATTTTCATTTGTTTGATGCAGGTTTTTGTTGGAGCCAGATTTAGTCCTTTTAATTAAACATTCAGGGAAATTATCGAAACTGCAGGTCAGATTCAGAACATCATGCTTCTTCACAGTTGTATTTCCACTGATTTTCAGTTCCTTATAAATATACCATCAGACAAAACAACTCTCAAATTTAAGAAAAACTGTTTACCAAGTGTTTCCCCTTGCTGCTGAAGTGAACAGGTTAATCTGAGGATATCAACACTGAGCTGACAGAGCATGATGTGAATAATATATAGTATGTGCTATACTCACAGGTCACATTCAGAGACACTGTTTTATCTGTACTCAGTTTTCTAATTTGTGATTTGTGATTCTAATCTCCTTCACATCTATGACACAAAAAAAATTGTTGCACAATTATATAGCTTTACTAATTTCAACCTTTCTTCAAGAACACAGATGATGTGTTGTAACATTCAACACAGTTCAGAAAACCCTCAGAAAGAGCAAATCTCAGCAAAAATCTTTACACAGTTAAAATTAAATGTGACAATGAAGTACAGTATGTGCTACTCACTGTTTCCTGTAACATTGACCATACCAGGGACATTGGTGCCGTGGTGTTCAGCTAAAGTGTTAACAGAATCCTCTCTGACTGATGCAAAAGTTATATTATTCCTAAATTGAACATCCAGCTTTTTTTTGTTTAAATTTGTTAAATGAATTCTTAAATTAAAATTTTATTTAAAACCAGTCTATCCCAGATTATCCCCTGAAAATGATTAGATGTTGTGGATCATCCTAATTTTAACAATCTACAACCTACAAGAACAAAAAAAATACTTATATGTGGATCTTGAATTGACATTTGTTTTTTCAAAATATTTCAATTTAGCACTTAAAGTGTTGTGAGCAGCTTCAAAAGATAAATATTGGAAGCATAAAAATATTACAGTTATACATTGTACCTGCGTCAGTACTGTTGCCTCTCACAGAGAAGAGCAGAGTCGCCCAGAAGAGAACAAGCATCCTGATTCAAAGCTGAAGACGATCGATCTCTCCCTCCACAGGAAAAACTCTTCATTTCACAAACACACAAAAAAAACAACATGTAAGAAGTTCAGGTGGCGAAACTGAACCAGCAACACTTTCATGGCTGACTGTACATATTTAAATACAGGATGTTGCATGTTTAGCGATTCCGTAGATACATACATTTGGCTAAAATCTTCTGTAAAGTCCCCTGAAATGTTTTATTTTGAAGCACTTTCCAGAGACCTGCAGTATAAATAAACTTTTCTCATCTGTAACAGCTCATTTGAAATTAAAATGTACAATCTTGCCCCCCATCCTTGATTTTCCCAATTGATAAAATATAAAAAAACACACATTGTATTACAGTAGTTAGGGAAGGATGAATATACTTTTTACAGTTTCCATTAACAATTTTAAAATGTTTTAGTGTTACCTCTTTCCGTCTCTTCACTCCTCTGTGATCTCTGCTCTGAACTGACTCTACTTCTCTTCTTCCTCCTCTTGTACCTCTTCCCTCTTTGCAACTACAACAAGTTTGCAGGAAGTTTCTGTAAACACTGCTGGCTGTTACTTCCTCTCTCATTAGACTACCACATTTAAAGCTAAAACTTCTATATCACATTATACACAATATATCCAGTTGAAAAGGTGCAGCTTAAACACTCAATGAAATGAAACAACACGTTATTTTTTAAGATCTTAAGAAAACAAGTATATCTACTACGTATCCTGGTACAATGAATAATACATAACACACACAGAGGGATGTGCATGACTGAATGGTGTGTATTACTGGTTCATATCTGCAGTGCCACTTATAATAACAAATGTCAATAACTGAGTCATTAGTTTAATCATTAGTTTATTCATGCATGAAAAAAGACAACTCTGTCAATGATTAAGTGCATTAAATACCTGCAGAATCAAAAAGAAATTATCTGGGTTCATCCAAGTTCTTTATATGAACTGCATAAAACCTCTTGGTAAGAACTTCTGCATTTGAAACAGTGTGTTTCTTTTATGGTTCAATGGTCTATTTCGCAAAGCTGCGTTCTCAGAGAGGTGGATCAAGCGATTAGTCATGTGACTTTGCCTAATATGGCATCACTGGATTCTGCTTAATAACTTCCTTTTCACACACATAGATATTTACGGCCATTTTAGCCACAAACTATAGCTGTCCTTATCAGTTACTGATTCAACTCTCACTGAACTGTCACAGAACCTGTAGATATTGCAAAATATATGAAAAGCTTAAAAACTGACAACTCAATGGGTTAGCTCCAAACATAAACAAATGTATTTTCTGTTAAAACATAAAACCTGCTTACTTAGTGCTGAGAGTCAACCTGATTTTTAACACATTTTTCAAAAGGGGGAGTAATCCATGACCTGCTGAAGAGCAGCAGCTTTAACAGAGCTATAGAAGCAAATTAGCTTGAAAAAACATGATAAAATGAAGATTATTAAAACTGACGTTGCACTGATCTTTAATCCCTAAAGGCATAAAATATAAATAGCTATAGGCAACTGAAATGTCATTACAATCCACCCACTGCAAATCAGCAAGAAACAAGGAAACTGATATTGGGTATATATTCTAGGGACACCTTCTTGATTTGTCAAATTCAGACCGCTGAAGTCTCATTAACTCCATCTTGTAATGCTTACTTTGCAGAGAATGAGATCAGTAGATGACACTGAGTACAATGGAACTACTCTAGGAAGGGATCTTACTCTTTCAGTGTACTGTATATAATCTAATCTATATCATGTCTGTACAAAGTTTGAAGGCAGTTTGTTCAATGGTTTAGGTTTTTTAGTCTGAATCAAGGTGGCGGACTGACTGATATTTATTACCAAAAACAGATAACCACTTGGACTAAAAGGGCACAACATACTACAGCACAATAACACTTGAATGAGGAAATTCTGCCCAACTTCCAGTCCACCTTGAGTCAAATGAGTACAGATGCATAGCACCAAAAATGTAGAGGTGTTACGTATCTCAGTCACCGTTTATCACAAGCTGGATTTGGCTTTTGAAGATCACAGCGCTGGTGGTGTCAATCCATTACATCTGATGAGAGCAATGACACGTTATCCTCAGACACAATTCTTACATCTCACCCATTATATCCTTTACATTGGAGTACACCGCCATGTCCTCCCCTTCCTCCTCTCCTGGGACACTGCATTTTGTCTCCTCATCCTCCTCCGTCATGACCCTCTCCTCTTTTCCCTCCAACATTTCACCTTCTTCTCCACCGTCATCTTCTCTTTCCTCTTTGACTTCTTTTTTGATTTCAGCATACTCTGTCTCTGCGGTCTCTTGTTTCTTTGCCGCCTGCCTGAGACTCCTTCTTTTCAACACCGAGAAATCAATGCTGGCGTACTCCACGTCTTTTGGCCCACTGTCCAGTACAGGGGCTGTTTTCTCTGCTGCCACAGCTGCATCTTCAGCTCCCTTTCGGCCGTGGGTCTGATCATCTTCTACTGCTTGACCATCACGTATCTGCCAGGTACAATGTAAGTGATATGACTCATTCAGCAGCTGCTACAAGCCCAAAAACTCTACACTATGCATTAACTCTCTCTGTCTGGGATATTTTGCATTGGTGCCAACTATTCTTTTTAAGTCATAGCCATGTTTCTGTTCCTCCTGGCTACAGCTTGAGTCTTTTCACTTATGTATGGTTTCAAAATCAGCTTAACACAAGACTTGACATTTATTGTTATCCATCATGATGAGTATCTGCTTTGTATGATGGTTAGATTACTGTTATATGGTCATCCAGAGCAGTCTGTTCAAATCAGTCTATTTAAAAGTGCATTGCAAAGCAACAAAACGGGAACTCTGACCATAGAAGAAGACATGGTGTTGACTGTGATAAAATAAACAGTATGTCAAGTTTGCAGGTCTGCAAGTTTCACACTCTTCAACTTGATTTTCATGCAGGAAATGAATCAAGCATAGATATACATAAAGTTATTCTTGCATGAGTTGATTGACATGAGCTGCTTCATTTAGACTTCACCATCAGTGGCTCATTCATCAGCTGCTTGGCTACAAGCTGACTAATAACATCCAGTCATATTAATGCAGGTGTAAACCTGGCCCTTGTCACCATTACTCAGCTGATGCTGTACCTCCCTTCACCATCCCAACCTCCTCCTTATGTGCTGCATTACTGCAGGGTTTCATGTCGACGTATGTTAAACGTTTGTTAAGAGGGGATTGGTTCATATAACAGACTCTCTGTTGCTGCTCAGAGTCTTTGAGAGCTCACTCTAAGAGAAGCGCCTTTTCTGCACAATGCAACTGTGTTGTCATTTGGTAATTATAGTTGGTTCCCTGAATAAAATCTTTGTGACTGAAACGGAAGCCACATTCACACATCTAAAAAAAAAAAACTCAAAGTTCTCTGAAATAGTCAGCAGTACTGCTAACTGTACATTATATGTAGAAAATGGACTAAACATGCACATGGTTGTTTAAGAAACAGATAGGGAGTGTCTCAAACCATTAACTGATATATATACTATAAGATGAATCAATGTAAATACCAGCGGATCCTCTTGACTGGTCACCATCTCCAGAGTCTCATCCAGATTTCCAGAGTTCGGTTTTTTTCTGAAAAAAAAGAAGAGTAAATGTAATTAAACAGCAAGAAATTTACATGTATAATTATCCACTAACAAAACCTAAAAAATAATTAATGAAATTAATAGTGCACCTGTGGCATTTTTTTGCGAAACAGCAGATGATTGCTGAAAGAAGAACACCAATCAAAAAGGCAATGATGGTTTCCAACCGTGAAACACTTTTTAATAATGGATCGGGTGGTTCTGCAATCAGAGGGAACAAAAGAAAAAATGTTGATGCCCATGTGTTTCTGAACAATTATATACATGCGAAAGCTTGCCCAATATGTGTCTGAACAAAAGAGAGGTAAAATAGGTAATAAAAATGTCATAAAGCAGTGGTCTATGGTAGCAGTGTGTGGTTGAGAACATGTACCACCTTGTGTGAGAGAGTTTATTTGGATGGTGAGATTTTCTTTTGCTTCCTCATTTTCATTGCTGCTGACACACTCAACAACAGTGTTGCTGTGATCTTTTACAGTGAGAATGATGGTGCTTTTGACTGTGTGGTTTGTCACAGTGGTAATGACTGAGTACTCAGTGTAGTTCTTCAACAGCGGCCATTTGATGGTGGGTAAGGGAAACCCCTCAGTGATACACACACAGGTCACAAGCTCCGACTGAACCTCACATCTAGAGTTTTTTGAGATCTTTGAAAACCCTGTAAACACACAAGCAGGATCACAACATCACAACAATATGCTGACAGATTAAAATGTGAACATAAACATCCTTCTCAAAAAGATTAGTACAGTTTACTTACAAGTCACTGTCACATCAGCATAAATCGTCAGAGTCGTGTCCAGGTGTTTTGCTGTACAGACGTACTGTCCAGAATCTTCTGCGGTCACATTAGGGATGATGAGGCTTGCAGATCCAGTGTTGCTCTGCAGGTTAGTTCCATTGTGCAGGTTTGTATTGAGGCAAAGTTTAGTCCATGTAATAAGAGATGGAGGGAAACTTTCAAGGCTGCAGGTCAGATTTAGAGCACTTCCCTTCTTAACAGTTGTATCCCCAGTGATCCCAGGTTCTCTCATATCTGTGAAGCACATTTTAAACAGGAATACATTTGAGCTGAATATAAAGAGGGAGGGGACAGATAAATAACTTTTTTTTTTTATCAATTCAAAACATCTTTAAGTAAAGCAATTTATTGTATATATCACATACAGTAGTGAAACTTCAGAGTAATTCTTGAGTTATAATGGTGACTTTTTAGAAAGTACCAAAAAAGCAGCCATATTGTCAATTCTTTACATAAAACTGTATAAATATAGGTATCAGTTAAATATATAAGTTTTTGTGATTGCATGTACTTAAGCAGTCTGCCACAGTCTATGTTTTTAAATACTACCACTAGAGGGTGCTAAAGTTTAATACATTTCAAAATGCCACAGAGTGACATTAAAGTGATAGTTTGGGTTATTTGACGTGGGGTTGTATGAGCTAGTCCTGCATAGTCAGTGTGTTAGCTGCAGTATATTCAGATCAGCGCGCTGCCAGTTTAGAGAAGCAGCTGGGATCAATGGCACAGAAGCTGAGTGATGTGCTGCTGTGCACGGGGCAGAAAAAACATGTTTTAGACAAAAGCCGCCTTCAGAAGAATCAGAAACAATCCAATATCTGTTTAAATGTACGCTTAATTTAGAATATTTCCAGTGCTTCATCTTCTCGTCACCACAAAGTGAAGTTTAGCTCTTTCTGATTCACTCAGCTTTCCTGTGACTGTGGCATAATACAGTACCTGAAAATATTCTACATGAAGCGTACATTTAACTGTTTCATGGGCGTCTTTTAAAAGTGTCTAAAACACATTTTTTCTGCTGTTCACATTAGCACAAATCTCTCTGCTAGTGTGCCATGTTCCCTGCTGCCTCTCCTAAATGGCAGCGTGCCAATCTATTGCAGGTGATACACCGACTATGCATGACCACATCATACAACCCCACATCATATAACGTGAACTATCCCTTTAACAACAACAACAGTTTTTATTATTCTAAACGTGGCTGTGGTGAAGATGACGACCACCTGAAAGCTATCACAAAGCAACAAAGCACAAAATCTAAGTCACAACAGAAACTAAAAGACACCATTAAATGTCAGTACAGTAAAAGACATGCAGTTAGAAATTATGAAAATGGCCTAAAATATTGCACATTCTAAGGTGCAGGGTAGGGCAAGTTATTGAGGGTAAATTAGGAGGGTTATTACATTTGGTCTCTGTAGTAAACTCATAGTTTCAGTTATCTGCTACGAAAAAACTACAGTACTATTAATTTACCATCTGAACACGCAATGTAGGACAATGTACTTACATATCACTGTTACATTCACATTTTTCTTCCAGCTGTTATTCAGATGTTTTGCTGTGCAGATGTACAGCCCAGAATCATCTTCTGTCGCATTAGAGATGGAGAGAGTGGCCAATCCACTTCCTTGCTGCAGGTAGGTTTCAGTGTCGTTCTGCAGGTCAGTTAATGTGTCGTTGGGAAAATTAGTTTCTGTTCCATTTTGAATGTTTAGGTCGGACAGTTTAGTCCACACGATGAGTAATAGAGGGAAACTGTCAACACTGCAGGTCAGATTCACAGTCTCACCCTCCTTCACACTTGTATTCCCAGTGACTCTAATTTCCTTCATATCTATGACACAAAAAGACATGTTGCACAATTATATAGCATCACTTCTTCAAGAACACAGATGATGATGTAACATTCAACACAGTTCAGAAAACCCTCAGAAAGAGCAAATCTCAGCAAAACTTTTAAATAGTAAAACGTAAATGCGACAGTGAAGTACAGTATGTGCTACTCACAGGTCACGTTCAGAGTCACTGTCTCCTCTGTTGCGGCGTTTCCTGTGAAGCTGACCTTACAGGTGACACTGGTGCCGTGGTGTTCAGCTGAAGCGTTAAAGCTCAAAGTTGAACTGTGATTGTGTGTGACAGCGGTCAGACTCTCAGTCTTGAAATCAGTGATGTTTCCTGTGATGTGGGAGCCGTTCTCTCCTGCTCCTCTCCACGTCCAGGTGATTTGAGGATCAGATCCAGAGCAGAGACCAGGAGCAGTGCAGGTCAGTGTGGTCTGCTGTCCCTCTGTCAGTGGAGGAATCACCACCTTGGGCTTCTGACTCAGAGCTGATGGGAGACCAGTCCATAAGTGGAATCAGGTGAGCAGCCTGAAGGTCATCTTTCACTTAAATTTGGGTTCAATTAATCTGATATTTTGATAAACTCTACAATGAGGGAACCAGTAGGAACTGGCTGCCCACAGAGGTCGACAAATGCCAAACATTACTTTATGTCCCATTAAGACTGTAAATACACCAGATAGGTCAGTGAAGTTCAAAAGGCACAAAATTTCACTTCATATGTTTATTGTAGTTCTTCTTACCTTTAATAGAGACAGTTGCCCTTGGAGAGTATGTAAATCCATCTGATTTTCTATTCAGAAAACCATTAACTCTGAGTTGATATGATCCAGAGTCTGACTCCTTCAGGTCATTGATGATGATGCTGCAGTTCCTCTGACTCACATCAGGCTCCAACTGTGACACTCGCCCTCTAAACCCAGACTGAATTTTTATGTTGTTTTTGTTAGTGTGGAATATCATGTCTAAATCACTACACTTTTCTTCAGTTGGTTCACATTTGTACCAAACTAGCTTTTGGGGTGTAAAGCTAGAACTTGTAGTGAAAGAGCACGGTATCACAAGACAGAGTCCGGCCTCAGCTGTTATTTCTCCTTCAGGCAGAGTGATACAGAATTCATATGGATAGCCTGAACATTGTCGTCTTCCTCCCACTGATGCACCTGTTAATGCAACAGTAAGACAGAAACAGGGAACGAGAAAGTTACACCATGATATTAAATAAATGATGAAGAAATGTCATATAGTACATCGACTGTGTCTGAGTTATATAACTGCTGTTGTTAGAAGTGTTGACCACAGAACACAATGGAATTTCAGTAATTAACACACTTCATTATTCATAATATATGTGGTAAATAAAAAAATAAATAAATGGGCAATTAACTATTTGTCCTAGAGTTTCCATGTGAATAGATGTTGTGAGTAATGTGTAATATGCTGGTAAATTCAGAGTGGAAAAACTAAATACTTTAATTTGAAAGCTTGTCCGGAGGACCTTCATGAGGACATTTATTTTGGCAAAATTATTGCTAAGTATTTCATAAATATCTTTAATGTTGGCAACAAAACAAGATTAAAAATAAAAATTGAATACCTGTATCAGCATTGCTGCTTCTCACAGAGAAAAACAGAGTCGCCCAGATGAGAACAAACATCCTTTGATGCTTGAGACCGTCAGTCTCTCTCTCCACAGGACAAACTTTGTACTAAAAATGCAGTAAACTGGCAGGAACTAAACCAAAGGAAACTCCACAGTTAACATCATCATCTTAGAAACAGGATGTTGCACGTTCAGTTATTCCGTAGTTGCAAGACTAACACACTTTTCGCAGGGCTTTGACCACATTTTTTTTTTTCTTTTCTTAAATGGTTAATCACTTTGTGCTCAGTTCTTGAAACATTCTGTATCAGTGGATTTTATTACAATAATCTTTACAACAAGAGCACAAGAACAATTATCTATAATCCCGGCCATGTTCCAGGGCCCCCGTCCAATGTTTAAGTCCTCTGAACCATTTACTGCAGCAACTGAGACAAGTACAGACTTTCTTCAACCCTCTGATCCCCAACCACTCTTCCTCCAGCACAGTCCGCCCTAACTCTACAAGCAAAGCCAGGGATGTGGAAAAGCATCGTTATGCTAACCATTTACATTTCACAGGGATATTTTAGCATTTCTGTTGTGTTTTACCTCTTTCTGTTCCACAATGATCTCTGCTGATTGTTTCTGCCATGAACTGACTCTTCCTCTTCTCACTCTGTTTTTCCCCTGTTTGTGCAACAGCACAGTTTGAGGAAGTTTCTCCGCTCAGCGCTTAGCAACATCTCTCCTTTCCTGAGACCGATCGGCAAGAATTTCATAATATCACAATATTTACAATATTTATAGCGGCGTCCAAAAGTCTGAGAGGCAGTGTAAAAATTTGATTACAAATGACATATTGTAACCTTAATTTAATTAATAAAATAAAGAAAACCATGTGTTGATTTTTTTAAATCCTAAGATCCTCTTCATGGCTGTGCAGTGTTGAGAAACCTTCGATAAAAAAGGGAAGTACTGTAAATGTTGGATCTTTTTTCTTTTTTTTATATCTGTTATCTTGAGAAACTTCCCATATGGTTTCTTACAGTAACATCACATCTGTGGAATATACAGGATGTTTGCTTATTACACAGGTCAGTATCACATAAATACAAAGTACAGATTAAGAATCCAACAATTACCGCATCTGTGCATTGCAGGCCACAAATGATCAGAAATCACACGACCCAAGATGTGACCAGATAACTTTTAAGTGGTGGGAAGTAACTGAGTACATTTACTCAGATACTGTATTAAAGTATAGTTTTGAGGTTCCTTTGCTTTAGTATTTCCACTCTATAACTTCCTCACTGTATTCCTGAGGAAAATATTGAACCTTACACTCACTGGACTTTATTTAATTACTAACATGTACATTTTTACACTGGTTTATTGCTACTTAAGCAGCATCAACAAATATTAATATACAGTAATGTTATACTATCCTGAAGAAAGCCACAGAGCAGGCACAGAGAGTTTCACCTACTATATATTTCGGTCAGGTTATCCCAGTGTCCAAACTCGTTCCTGTCAACATCTGTGGTCCATCTCTGACCTGTGCTTCTACCTGGGTCCAAGTTAGCATCGAAAGCTATAGCTGCTAGCTAACCTACTGTACAGAAGCACACACTAGCAATGTGGGAAATTTGATAAATCTACTGACAGTATATTTTAAGTAATTTTACTGTTTTTTGTCAGTTACTCAGATTGGATAAAAAAACCCCACAATGGTTTCCCCTCACAGTGTCTCTCTCCAGAGTCCTGAACACCCACAGCTGCGCATGATGAGGCCAATCAACAGTTATCACCTCCACCTGCTGCTGCCTCGAGCAGCCTAACCACCGGTGTTGCCAGATTTGACTGACAGCAAGAAGACCAATCAGAGCCCACCCCAATTTATCCCGCCCAGTTCTTTTGTGCAAAGGTTGTAAGCGCTAAAAGTAAACTGAGGATGCCTTCAAAACTAATACCACGAATATTTTTTTATTTACGAATTGAATTACAAAGGGCAGTAAGCAGAAGTAACGAAAAGCAAGTCAATATTTGCTGGGATCACTCTTGTCTTTAAAAAAAAAAAAAAGCATCTGGCTTCAAGGTACCTGGCAGGTAGGTTGTTTTCGAGAACTTGCCACAGTTATTCTGTCTCTTCATGTAATCCCACACTGACTCCATGATGCTGAGATCAGGGCTCTGTGGGGGCCAGACCGTGTTGCAGGACTACTTGTTCCTCTTGTCACCTATGGCTCTGACTGTATACTGTATATGGGCTTGTTGTCATGCTGCAATTTGAATTTGGGACCAATCAGATACCTCACTGATTCACACAACCACCCTGCCTTTATTAGGTCTGTGTTATCAACAGAAAATATTGCTAGATAGACTGTTCTTAGTTGCCTTTGTCTGCATTAATAAAGTAATTAAATGTAAACAGGGGGAAGTAGCATAGGTCTACTGTACAATGCAAATTGTTAATCAGTAAATGAAAAATGCTAGGAGGAAGTAATCCAGTGAAGCTGTCTGAAAGTCATTATAAAGACACATGATAGAAGCTGATATCTGTCAGTTCAGAGTCTGACCAATAACATCATACTCTGGTGATCTCTCTATTTTTATGCAGTGACATGTAAGTTCTGTCCTCTTGATTTGGTTCCAGCTTTTTTCTTGCTTTCCTTTGGAGAAAAAAAAGAAAGAAAAAAAGATTTAGCCATGCTGCGTTGTATTGACAGAGCCTTTAAAACATAACCCACAGATGCAGTAACATACCAAAGGAAGGCGACACAGATTGTGTAGCATGATGTTCACACTGAGAGACACACCAGCAACGGCCCAGGGAAGGACTGCACTGTAAGGTCCACAATGTTGCACAGGACCTACCATGAGAAAAGAAAGTAGATTGTATAGTTTATGATGTATTGTGTTGTCAAATAGCATGTATTAAAAACCAGGGGAAAAGGGATTTGAACACACTTTAGTGAACTATAATTGCGCCATAATACATTGCGCTTTGTATACAATAATATAATTGCATAAAATGCTAAAACAATTTGATCATATCTTTGTGATACAATACTATATCTAATAAGTCCATAAATAATCTAAACTATTTTAATTATTGTCCAAATGTACCCAATTAGCACAAGATCTCAAAAATGTTTTTTCAAATTTTTGAAAACCAAAGCAAGATTCACCTTTAGGTTCTGTAGTCATTAGATTATTTATAAAATGTACAAACCATGTGATACCCTTACATATATTTGAAGATCCAGGACTGTGAAAGTTATTCCAAATGAAGTTGTCAACCTTTGTTTCCTCTGCTCTGAACTCAGATTTTCAGCTGCCTTGTAATGACGAACAACAACTAACAACTGGCAGTTTTCTGTATAAGAACATTGTACATTTATATTTCACTGTTATAATGACCAGATTACAGCTGCAGCAACCAGCATCTTCTCTCTGTATATTTGCTGGAGCGCTTCATACCTTTAACAGAGACAGTTGCTCTTAGAGAGAATGCAAATCTGTCTGTCCTCCCAAACATGAAACCATTAACTCTGAGCTGATATGATCCAGAGTCTGACTCAACAAGATCATAGATGATGATGCTGCAGTTCCTTTGACTCAGGTCGGGCTCCAACAGTGACACCCGTCCTCTGAACCCAGGCTGAACTTTTATGTTGTTCTTGTTAGTGCGGAAGATCATGTCAGAATCATCACATCTTGGTTTAGTTGGTTCACATTTGTACCAAACTAAATTCTGGAGAATAAAGGCAAAACCAGCTTTGAAAGAGCACGGTATCACAACAGAGAGACCGGCCTCTGCTGTTATTTCTCCTTCACTAAAAGTGACACACAATCCATTTTCTCACTGTTGTCTTCCCCTCATTGATGCACCTGTTGAATGTGAAGGAGACAATGACATTGGCAGATGATACTTATATTTTGACAGTAGCCAACATTGTGATATGTAATGAATGATGAGGAAAAATTCAGCGATGACTGTTTCTGTTTTATATAACTGCTCCTATGATAACTATTAATTTAGCTATACAGACTAATGGGCAGCGATAACTAACATGTCTTTGGGGTCATCAGGTGGGAACCTCCTTTCACCAGTGTTTCATCTAGTTGGTCCCACAACACCTCCAGGAGGCTAGACAGTGATCACTGGCGTCCCAGAGTCTCTCCCCTAACGCCAGCCATCACTGCTCCTCACACCACAACTATTTCCTCCTTTCTCTTGCCTATGATACCACAAACAACACTATCATCAACTAGGACAAAACACACTAGCAGATTCAGCAAACAAAAACTCCCCTAAACAGTTCTGTTCTGTTGTGTAGGACTAGACTTTTAAAGTGGCGGCCAATTTGAATGAGGGAGGTACAGTCAGGGAGAGATGCCATGTTGGGCTAAACTCTCCCCCGCCGGATTAGGCTGTGCTATACCTCCCCCTACTCCCCCACTCTCCAAGACAATACTACTCACCTAAAACACACAAACAAACAAACTCACCTAAACAGTCAAAGACACACTACAAACCAATTCAAAACAATACAAACAACCAATACAGGCCAACTCACCTGAACTAACCGCATGGTCTCAAAGAGGCTCACACAGGCCACACCCCCCCACTTAAAAACACTTCCTCTTCCTGGACTTCTTCCTTGCTTGTCCTAAGAGTCTGTCTATCCAAAGTGCTCCCCCTGCTGGGCCCACAGCTACCATTATTTCTTCTCATCCAAATCCACTGACTGGATCTTACTGCGTCATCTGACATGTCCTTTACTATTTTCCTCACACTCTGGACACTGGACAAATCCTAACTTTCCATCCTCGCTGCTCTGCTTCTGCCCCTAACTCAACATACCTAAGCTTTTTCCTTTCATATGCTTCTACAAGTGAAGCCTCCCACAAAACAGTCAGCTCTATGAAATATACTTTCATTCTACTCCTAGACCACAAGACTATGTCAGGCCTTAGCTTTGTACTGGCTATTTCCTGGGGAACAACAAGCTTTCCTCCTAAATCTACCTGCATTTCCCAATCACAAGCATCCTCTAAGCTGCCTTGCCTCCTTGCTGTCTTACCAACTTTCTCTCCCTCTTGAAC